>NC_061484.1:26851113-26966113 GCF_022539355.2 Hippoglossus stenolepis
GAAGGGAGGGATGATGAGTGGAGGGATGTGGGAAGACTCAGATGAGAAGGCTATTACGGTGATAGATAGAGCCGGGGAGACAAGTGCAAGGGATGGAGGGAGTCGTCGGATGAATAGAGATAAAATGGACGAGAGAGACGGAAAGGACAGAGGACTGGAGAGAGGAAGACGAGATGAGAAAAGGGGGGTTGATTAGATCTCGGGGTGGGGGCAGAGGAGATGATGCAGCCGTTCCACACATCCATGTAACACACACTACTGTAATAAATTTTATTCAACGATAATGAACTGCTGTTGGTTGAGGCATAAATCCTAATGTTGCATTTTCCCTCAGAGCTCGAGTCGACCACACACAGACACACACACACACACACACACACACACACACACACACACACACACACACACACACACACACACACACACACACACACACACACAAGCTTCAACACACTAACCCTTAATGCATACAACTCTATAGCTCATTTCTGAGACTCTGTTCTATTCCACTGGGACTTTGAGCCAAAGTAACGACAATCTCCGTCTAAACTTACGTCTTAAACGTGCACAGATAATGTAGAAATAACTTCTTGGTTCTGAATTCTTAAAGAGAATTGTCTTCGAATGTCAAATCGTCCAACCACAAAATGTTTTTTTCAACTAGGACTGAATACGTCCACGGCCCAAAGACATTCAGATTGGCATCATGTTCTCTGGATCCAATGTTTGTGTCTGTACCAGCGGGTATTGGCTCCAGCCCCCCATGTGTTGCTGCAGGGGGCGCTGTTGCTCGGTAAACATTACATGCTGTTGCTTTAAAGTAGTTTCTTTCTCTGCGGATTTATCTTTGTTCTTTTGCAGTATTGGTAGAAAACCAAGATCTGTTTCAGAATAAAAGCAAATCCATGAAAATGTCACTTTCTACAATATGGGACCTTTAAGTTATATTAGCCCGAGGGATGAGAAAGCTCAGTTTGTAACAAACGTGCCGGCTGCAGCTGCCAAGAGCCGGTTGTTTCACTCCTCTTTGTTTGTTGGATAAATAAAGAAGCAATTCTCTCCTTTATTAAAGACAATTTACCACGGAGCTCATCTCGGGGGTAATTCGATCTCCGAGCTGCGGCTGAGACACAAACACGGAGCCACCGACGCTTCACTCGGGCAGAACCACTAACGCAGCACACAATCAATGCAGACACTCAACCACAACCAGCTGCAAAGCCACAATCCCGACACACACACAGACACACACATGTTATCGGCGAGCGTGTGTGTGTGTGTCGAAGTGAGCACAAGAGTCAGTTAATGGGGCGTTAATGGGAATTATCCAGGTCTGAGTCCCACTGGCCACAGCTTAAAGGACTCGGCCTGTTTATTACATTACCCACAATCCCCCTGTGGGAGACGCCAGCCGTCAGCAGCCAAGATGACGGTTGTCAGCAGATTCTCCCTCTTCCACTTCTGTCTTCTGATTCATATTCTGTTTATTCTCTCTGTCACCTTTCCTTCGCTCCTCCCGCCTGCAGCTGCTTCCACAGTCTCCTGCAGATAATTACAACCATTGTAGAAGCTTTTTTTTTTACGTAAAACAAACATGTCCTCGCTGTCAAGAATAGTTAATATCTCATTTTCAAATAACCAGGTTAATGCTATTGTTCTAATAAAGAGGCATTTTTAGTTTTATAGACTTTAAATTTTAAATCTCTGCATCGTTTTACCTTCACCTTCTGTCTTTGTTGTTTCCTCGGAGAGTAACTCTGCAACTTTGCATTTTGAAAAACTAATATTACTGTTGATTCAACTGTTTTCACGTGAGTGTGTTTTTGCGTCTGTATCTTCAAACAGACTCAGTCACTGTGATGGAAGCTTTTTTTTCAAATGTTTCTAAATAAATTGGCTCCTGTTGATTTATAATATCTGGCACCAACTCGAGGGAGACTTCAGCTGCAGTTCACTTTCAAATCCCTTTAATTTAGTTGAATTCAGATCAACCTACTCGATTCATTGCATATTTCTCAGGTGAAGCTTAACCCAATATTCAGGGTTAATCAAAATAAATGCTAAAGGGTTATTGACAGATATTAATTACAATAAGAATGTTTCATTTGACATTTTCTTTGTAAATCAGGTGCGAATTATTTAAGGAAACCAGCCGACAAATCATCAAATATTAACATCAGAAGAAGAAAAACTTGGCCGAGCACACGTTTCACCAAAGGTCATACGAGCTTATACCAAACGGGTGAGAAGGGGAAAGAGATTTAATATATTTCCCTGGCATCACCTTCTAACAGGGGATCTAAGGTCTCAGGAGAAATGTGCATCCTCCAGTTGTGATTGGACGACGCCTGCAGACTGTTGCTAAACCACAAACTCCACAGGGAGATGTGCAAGTTCCATCTAATGGGAAAACAGGCATAATGTTTAAAATGCAGCACAACAGACTTTTTTAATGGCTGACTTTTTACATATTTGGCGTTTTGTATTTTAAAAACAAACGTTTGTGTTTCTGTTTGTGCGACTTCGCAGCTTCCGTCCTCTGCTCCAATCATTTCATATCATCCCATTATTTGTCGCAGGCCCCTGGGAGAAGTTCCGAGCAGCGACACTTACCCCCGATTAGTCAGCTAAACGCTGCATCAATCCTCCATCGACTCTACAGATAGAATTTAACCCCTGGTTTGGTTTTTCCTTATAGAGATCAGAGCCGATGTAATGGGCCGTGGGATCACAATTAGTGTGGAGATTAGACATTGATTAGCTAATTATGCTAATACGACGTCTTATATGGAAATGAAATGTGATAAATATCTGCGCGAGTAAGACAGTGGGAGGAGCGGGACCAAAAAAAAAAAAGAAGAGATGTAGTCAGGTGGAAAGATGAGGAGATTTCCAACTGGCTGACGTTTCTCTGAGGTTTGGGTGTTAGACACAGAACAATCACAACAACTCTCCTCTCTCCAGTGAAGCTGATAATGTCTCAGTACATCTGGGAAACTGGTGAAGAACACATGATCTGGATTCAACACTTTCTTCAATTGGCTCCCCTCAGTTGTGCAGGACACAGTTTACTTTTAACAATCACATATACTTTATTGTCTCCATGGGGAAATTCTTTCTTGGGCCAAAGTGCTACCGAAGCTGCAGAACAGTACATTGTGCAACAAACATCTAGAAACACTACACAAATGTGTAAGACCCAGAATAATAATGCACAATAAAAGTGAGTTGAATATTGCACCTGCCCTAGAAACACTTAAAAAGATAAAACACTAAAAGAGGAAAAGGACGTGGAAGTTGGATGAGTTACCAAAATAAACCTTGGTGTAGAACAAATAAGAAAAGTCCAGAGTTTAGTTTGGAGAGTTTCCAGGGAGCAGCGTGACTGAGCACTGACATTTTTACATTTAAAAGATACCACATAACACACAAGAGGAAATTAAAACTGAGAAAATAACATTTGCATAAATGCAGTTTTGGGGACAAGTACAAGTTCAGCTCACTGTGCTCCAGCCCTTCAAATGTTAGGTTTACATCGGTTAATCTACTTGGTTATGAGTAACGAGTTGCAGCCTCTTGATTTAAAGGTTGTGGGTTGTATTCCCTTCAGGAGAAGAGCAGAGGTTTGAGCCTCGACACTGTGCCATGTGTGATGAGATACATGTCTTTGTGTGTCTGTAGGTATGCGTATCCTGGTCAACCTGCTGCTGGACACTCTGCCCATGCTGGGAAACGTCCTCCTGCTCTGCTTCTTCGTCTTCTTCATCTTCGGCATCATCGGCGTGCAGCTGTGGGCGGGGCTGCTGAGGAACCGCTGCTACCTGAAGGAGAACTTCACGCTGTGAGTCACCACGTGTGTGTGTCTGTGTGTGAAAGAAGAAGCTGAAGGGAGTGTGTCGAATGTTTCTCTGCTGTTTGTGTGTCTGATGTTTTTGCTTTCTGAGTCTGAACAAAGTTATGTCATGAGAGAATTTCCATTTCTTTCCAGTTTTGGTTTTAATTAACCGATAATACGCTGATGAAAAAGTGATTACGAGTTTAAAACGACACGCTACAGCTACGTGTGTGTGTTCACGGGTCAGTCTGTCGTCCCTCCTCACATTACCTGCCCTCCCTCAGTGTGACCAGAAGATTAATTACATCGTCGAATCAATTTACTGATAAAACCAGAGAGAGAGAGAGAGAGAGAGAGAGAGAGAGAGAGAGAGAGAGAGAGAGAGAAACTAAATAATTCTCTCTCTCTCTCTCTCTCTCTCTCTCTCTGATAGTGCTGATATAATGAGGCTGATTGCCGACCGAAATTTGCAAAGTGCAAATATAATTATCTCCGAGTCAGTCCCCAGTCAGGCATAAAGGTGTGCACACACACACACACACACACACACACACACACACACACACACACACACACACACACACACACACACACACACACACACACACACACACACACACACAGACACACACACACAGACCCTCTGCTTCCCTCTGTCTGATCTCTAACAGTGTTTTTTAGCGCAGGTGTCTGTTCCACCTTCCATTCAGAATCGATCCACCCGTCCTGAAGCTGGTCGGGCAAATCACAAATATTTATCTCAGCAGCAGCGACGCGATTGATAAAATAACGGAGAGCACAACCGCAGCATGTTCGTTACACCAAGATGGCTGCTGACGGTTTTCTCAATGTGCCACGGATCAGGTAAAGAAATAGTTTGAAAAAGAATCTTATGACCGTGAAGGAGTAACGAACATTTTATAATAGTTTCCTTCTACACTAACATGGAGCAAAAACACAAAGGTTTTTGGAGTTTAAAACAACTTTTGACTTTTCGACTGCTCCTGATGGACAAGATTCTTAATTTATATTTGTACAGAAAGTCCTCGTCAGATAATCACAAACTGAGACTTTTTGGGCGTTTGAACATTAAAATTTGATGTCATCCGTCGACTGAACGCAGCCTCTGATATCGACCTTAATGTGGCACATTGATAATATAATAAACATTTGAGTTGCTTGAGTTCACCTGCAGATTTTAGGTGTTTGCTTGTGTGTGTGTGAATGGATTTTAAGAAAGGAGGTAGCAGGAGCACAGAGTTTACATATGTACAAAGCTCAAATTTTCATTCTATCTTTTCCATGATTTAACATCATTTTAAAAAGTACATCTCATCATTGTCAGTATTTAAACTACACTTAATAATTATATATATGTATCTCCGGCCTGTGTTATTAAGGTCAGAACTCCTGCTCATTCATGTGTGAGATATTCGACTTTTCCAACTATTTTTACATCGGTGTTACTTTTGTTCCGAACGACTCCCCTGCAGCTCCGCTCAGGAGTTATCGGGTTTCTCCGCGAGGCCGAGACCTCAAGCTGTGCAGCGGGAAAAGAAACCACGCTCAGTTTCACCGAATCCGCTGCTGAGCTCATTCAAGAAGATGAAGCTGCTGATCTGTTTCACTGTGTTGTTCCGAGAAAGTAAACTTTTCTGTTCCCTCACACACGTTGGCAAAGCACCTGTGCACATGACAAGTAACGTTAAAACCAATTCCCTGCTGTGCACGTGCACAGACGCACATTTTCCCTTGAACATACAATGCGCATTCATGCATGCACACATCTCCCCCACCGATACACACAATTGAATATCCTCTGCAGGGTATATTTGGAAAAGGTCTGAGCTGTAGGATGCTAATGTACTGTACCTCTAACCTTTACAGTCTGACAACTGCACGCACTTTCCTTTTTAAATGCTTCTTGTATCTTTTCTCCATTTCCCCTTCCTTTGGGCTGGAATCGTATTCCGCTGCATGCGTGAGAGCTTTGTTGTGGTGATAGCGTTGTGTTGCTCTGATGTTCTGTGTCTCAGTGGCTCTGGGCTGTTTGTTTTGGTTAAAGTGTCAGAAATTCAATTACTCCTCTGTCATGTCGCTTCAAAATCAGACGAGTGCAAATGCTGCTGCTGGTTCAGGCTGAGCTACGTCTACACACTCTGCTCGAGTTGTTCGGCAGCGCAGGGATTCACTCTCCTGTTTGTGTGTTTCTGTGTGTGTGTGTGTGTCAGAGTGTGTATCTGCATGTGTTTGTGCACAGGAGCTGAACCGGCCGCTGTCACTCAAATGTCAACCTCCTACAACTTTTACCCAGAAAACTCAACTGCAATTTGAAATGGTCCAAGTTTTAAATCACAAGAGCTACAATTGAATTGTTTTATAAATAATGATAACTATTGATATTTGCAATAGTTTTCACATTGATTACACAAAGGATTCTGAAGAACTGTGTCTTTATTCTTTTCAGTATTTATCTACATTAAAAAGCGAGCAATGCAAACACCCAGAGGACTGAGACATGAATCAGGTTCTCAGGGATCTTAACCCTGGGAGAGAATCACAATTACAAAAGCATTTCTTCTTCATATTTGCTGTCATGTTCGATTATAGACTTTAAATAAAGAATGACGAGCCTCAAAGTCATTGTTGTACAAACAGTAGAGTCGTCCTGCCCGTACACGAAGTCGACCAATCACGAGTCAGTCTCACCTGTCAATCATGACATGTCATCACCCTGTTTTATATCATCAAATAACTAATTAAAAACAAACTTCAAGAACATGGAGGAGGCTGTCATGTTTAACTTTATATACTATACAGTCTATATGTTTTTGCTTATATGTTGGTGACATTATTCCAGTAGACAGAACCCAGTTTACAGTTAAATACAAAACAATGCAAGATAAACCAAACCCCCAAAACTTCGAGGTATACAGATAATCGATAATTCTTAGTCTATATTATTTTAATAAGTTCCTGTAGGGTACTTTATTGCAGATTATAAATAATAATAGAGACCAATAATGAAATACTATTAGTTGTGTTTAATTAATAAGAAATCCCTTTCAGAGGAAACCCCCTTTAACTCCAGTTAAAACTGTTTCCTCCATCTGATGAACTGCACGTTCGGTTCAAGATGAATTTAACATTTCTTGAAGTGTTCAGCTGACCTGCTGTTCCCCGACGGAGAGACTGAAGAATACAGCTCTGCAATTAACATCAATTCATTACTTGGGAGAGTAGTAATTGAACACTTGTTTCTATTTTCCCCATAATTAGCGCGTCGCAGGAATCGTTCTCCAAATCCACATTTACATATTAGCAACCATAGACCAACTTGTCAGATAAGAAGACGAGACAAGGGGATTTAAAAAACAATAGTTATTTTGTCGCGTGTATCAAAGTGTTTTGATCTCAGTTTAAAGCTCTCGTGTTTCCCAGAATGCATTTCACTTCAGCTGTATATTAAACTCTGGAAGTGCGATATCTGTTAATCACCTCTGATCGCTCATCAGCCTTGAATTATGATAATTGTCCTCACGACCCCTGGTAAGAGCAAAAGGAAAACGGCGATGTGAGCAGGTGCTGCTTGTTCCCAAATATCTCTCTGATTAAGGGAACAGCTAAGACCAGAGGGAAGGCACACGGGCTCAGACAATAACTGGGAGTCTGCCCGGGGAGAGGAAATCCACAGGATGTCGGAGCTGGATGCTGCTCAAGCTGTTGGGCTGGGCCATCGCCATGGTAACCAACTCAGAGATGAGATGTAATCGTGGGATGTCCTGACCCACCTGAGTGAATTTCAGTCAATTTCAACGTGCAAAGTTTGTTTCTCTTTGGTTCTGGATCGGACCTCAGAATGTGGAAGTGCAGTTTTTATATGAATCACTTAAGCTGAAGCTGCTGCTGCTGTCCGGAGCCCAACGTCTCCTCGGGTGTGAAATCCCTGCCGTCCGCCGGACACCGTCTGGTGGCGAAGGTAAATCACCTCGGTACACAGAGGCACGCGGCCGCTGGTGAATCCGATAATAAGCGCGACTGTGATATCTGCCGTCGCTGGATTTGTGGCCGTGTCACGGTGGAGATTTGAGGAGAATAAGTGGGTGGATGGTCACTTTTTCTTTTTTTTTCCTGATGCACACTCGCCGTTCTCAGGCCTCTGGTTCAGCAATGAGATAAAAAGCCAAACAGCAGAGCACACTGCCGATCAACAGGAGATCAGATGTTGCTCATTCATGCAGACACACACTGTAATGTTCATCCGGACACACAATATGCTGCGTGTGAAGCCGACATGTGAAAGACCAGAAACCATCTCTTTGCTGAGTTAACGTCTTTGGATTTCCACAGAACCTGGTGGAAGGACATGGGCCAAGAAAGTTTGTTTGTTTGTTGTTTAACGCGGTTTTAGTCTTCATTAAATGTTGCACTAGAACTAACGCTCCACAGCTCAGCCTTTAAAAAGTTGCTCTAACTTGTTATGTCTGAGGCGTTTTGCTGACATTCTCCTCATCTGCTGCTCCACTCACTTTCTTTCTGAATGTGTTCTGGCCTCCTAACAATGTTTGGACTCAATTAGCTGCAGAGGAGGTGACGGGTGGATTGTTTGTTTGTGAAACTTTGGACGGACTGAGACGGATTCTTCCTCTTCCGCACAAAACCCATTTTTTTTGTCTCCTAAGAACTTTTCGAGAGAATCGTTTCAAATTTGGCCCAAATGTTTTTTTACTCACAGATTACAAAACATCACACAACCATGTTTCTGGCCTCTTGAATTTTCCCTTGATGAACTAGATTAACTAGAATTCAGTGGTCGAATGTCACAGTGACCTAATGTGAGTCTATAGAAATAATTATGTAGCTTGTACGTGTTGGCGGAGGCAGAAAACTAGTACTCGAACCAGAAATTCAAGTAGTTACAGTATTTCCGACATGTCAGGATGTTTCTGCCGTGAAGCAGCTCAGGAGGTTTTGTCCATAATCAATTCATATGATGTGGGTGGAAACAAAGATGAGGAAATAGAGACCAGGTCACAAGAAATCCAGAGCTTCCCTATAAATCTTACCCCCCCACCCCCAACCCCCCTCTAACAACAGACGCATGCACAGCTCCTCAGGTCAGTGAGCTTGATAATAGCTTCTTTTCAGTGCAGCACAATACACAGAGAGAAAGAGCCTGACGACGCCTCCATCGAGCCTCCTCAAATACCAGGTCGGACGTAATTGCTAACCAACATCGGTATTCATCCGTATCTCTTTCTGCCGTCTGCCCTTTAAATAGCAGCCCACTCTCAGATTAAAGAGCCGTCTCACAGATGCTCGGCCTCTTTAGCCTCAACCTTGCTCCTTTTGTAATTACGAGGAAAAACACCCTCACTCCTTTTTCTTTTTCAGCTTCCCGTAGTTTTCTTAGTTTTTCTTGTCTTGCTTTGTATTCTCCTGTGTAACCTCCCTTCCTTCTTTATGTGCCATTCAACTTTGTTGTTCTCGTTCCATCCTCTTCCGATTTCCTCCTTCCATCTTTCCATTTGCTTTCTCACACGTCTTCCTGTCGTGCTTCCTCCTCTGCTTCCCTCGCTTCCTCCGCTCGTATCAGGCTGTTTCCCGTCCAACATCTTTTGAAAAGCAGAAGTTTAATTCGTGGCTCCCACTTGAACTCATTTAACAAAGATAAGTGTTGTATTCATTTACTGTCAGCATATCACAGCTCAGCAGATTTATTTATCCGGCGTTTATTCCTAAATCCCTGAAAGTCGTCGTCACAATATAAATATTCTATATGTTTTATGTGTATAAGCTTGTGGCTGAATAAATACAAGATCAGGAGCAAAGGAATTGGTCGAGGCCTTTATTGATGGGGTGAAGGTGTGGGTTGAACAGTCGGACCTGTCATCATCTCTCTCTCTCTCTTCTTCTCTCTCTCTCTCTCTCTCTCTCTCTCTCTCTCTCTCTCTCTCTCTCTCTCTCTCTCTCACACATTTCAGTTCAATTCAATTCAATAGTGTTTTATTGGCGTGAACATTTCAAATAACAGTGTTGACAAAGCGTTGAAATACAATTTTGCCAAGTTTACTACACTAGTAAAATACAATAAATGATATCAAGAGCGGTGTGTGTGTGTGTGTGTGTGTGTGTGTGTGTGTGTGTGTGTGTGTGTGTGTGTGTGTGTGTGTGTGTGTGTGTGTGTGTGTGTGTGTGTGCGTGTGTGTGTGAGTGTGTGTCTGACCTGTTATGCCACATTGCTGTGTGTTAAGTAACCTTTTCTTTCTGATTGATAAACGTATCTAAACGAAAACTCCTTCAGCCTTTAATTACATCTTGCATTTGCCCGCACGTGTCTTAGTTTGATTGAATCAGTTTGGAGTCTGGGAAGCTGTGTTGTTGTGAGACTGGTCATTAACTGTCTCTCTCTCTCTCTCTCTCGTCTGTCCATCACTCTCTGTCTCTGTGTCATTTCCTCCTCTCATTTCTCTGTCCATCATCATTATGTTTTATCCCTTCAGTTCCAGTCTCACACCCACTAAAGTGCTGGAAACAGCCATGAAGGACGAGAGGTTTTCTTCTGTCTAAAGCTGCCGTGGCAAACGAGCGTGAATGAACACGTCTCCATGTTTTTAAATGGAGTTATGTGGGAGATTATGTGTACTTATACCATCTGTACCTGCCTCCTATCTCCTCTCTCCCTCTATCTCTTCACGTGGCTCAGGATTCCTGTAAACGTTAACCCTTCCCGTTCAACTTATTTGAATTTACCCAAAGTTTCCACCACTTTCTGTCTCCAGCTCCACAGGCATCAATCTACCTCGACCCTACTACATGGCTGACGAGGATGACGAGCGGCCCTTCATCTGCTCCCTGCCGGTCGACAACGGCATCATGTCCTGCACGGACGTCCCGGCTCGCCGCGAGGGGGGCCGGACGTGCTGCCTGGACAAAGACGACGCCCTGTACCGCCAGTCGCTGGGCCTGAGCCCCGAGCCTCTGGCCAATGGCAGCGTGAGTGTAGCCGGGCTGTGTGTCAACTGGAACCAGTACTACACCAGGTGTCACACCGGACACAGCAACCCCCACAAAGGAGCCATCAACTTCGACAACATCGCCTACGCTTGGATCGTCATCTTTCAGGTGGGACTTCTGGAGCGAGTAGAAGCACGTGAACACACTAACGAACAAACTGCTTGCTTTTCTTTTCATACCCTCGAGTTTCCACTCTCACTGTGTTTCCTCGCCTGCAGGTGATCACTCTGGAGGGCTGGGTGGAGATCATGTACTATGTGATGGACGCACACTCCTTCTACAACTTCATCTACTTCATCCTGCTCATCATTGTGAGTCACACACAAATAACACATCTGTATTCATCATGACACAGAAAAACACATGTAAGAAACTTAAGTTTAATCAACATTTTATCTCTGAACATGAGATGGATAAAATCTTCATGATCCTGAGAGAAAGAAAGACATATGTAAAATATCATATCACTCAGATGCTGGTAAACATCGATAACACACATGAATACACACTCAAGTACATACACACAAGTAAATCCAGTGAAGTTGTAGATGCTGCATTTTTTCCAAACCTGCGTATTTTTACATTTCCTGTTTTTGTTGCCATGCTACAGATGACTGCAAATAAACGCTGTCACCCTTCTTGCTCTCTCTCTCTCCCTCTCTCACTCAGTCAAACACACACACACACACACACACACACACACACACACACACACACACACACACACACACACACACACACACACACACACTCAGAGGGATGTCAGTGTCACAGTGAAAAGCTTAAATCCCTGAAGAATCCTGCTTTTGTTCAGTTAAAACACTTTAATTCCAGCTTCTCTGTGTGTGTGTGCTGAGATGGGTGTACGTGTGGTGCGTCTTCTTGTGTGTGTGTGTGTGTGTGTTTGTAATTGTTATCATAATGCAGCATGACTGCCAGTCCCAGTTACTTCTCTAACCCAGGGGCTGCCTTGTTTTGTTTTTTTTATTACACTTTTAATTGCCTGCCTTCAGATTCAGACACAGCCGCCTCTCTTCTCCTCTCCTCCTGTCTCGTCAACACTCTCTCCGTTCCTTATTCTCTTCCTCTCCTTTGACTCCATCAATCACTGCACCTCTCTTCCTCTTCTCCCGGCATCTGTACGCATGCACACTTCTTCCCTTCCTTCCCTTCCTCATCTCCACCTCACTCTCTGTGTGTCACTCGCTTCCTTAACCTCCTTTCTTCCTCTCTTTCCTTTTATCTCCTGGTTCCCTTCATCCACTACTGCCTTCATTTCAGCTCCCCCTTTTCTTCTTGCTGAGCAGTATCCTGAGCATCATTCATATATCTGTCGCTCGACTCATTATTCCCAGTCACGCGGAAATGCACGGATAATTCATTTACACACATAACAGGACGCTTTCCCACACTGCTACATCGAGCAGCTAAACCTGCCTCAC
Source organism: Hippoglossus stenolepis (assembly GCF_022539355.2). Lineage (NCBI taxonomy): Eukaryota > Metazoa > Chordata > Actinopteri > Pleuronectiformes > Pleuronectidae > Hippoglossus > Hippoglossus stenolepis. Next base: position 26,863,408 of record NC_061484.1, read on the forward strand.
TACAGCCGATATCACTGATGCCTTTCGGTGTGAAAACATCACTGAGGTGCGGAGGAAGCAGGAGGAAAGGAAGGAAGTGGCTGAGGACAGGAAGAGAAGTAGGAAACGGAAAAAGATGACGAAACGAGAGTGAGAATAGAGCGAAGGGGTTTAGGTATAGATGGAGAGGTGGTATGGAAAGCATGGAGGAAATACGGTGAGTGATGAAGAGGGTGGAAGAGCAGCAGGGACGAGAGAGGGACGAGAGAGGGACGAGAGAGGGATGAGAGAGGGACAAGAGAGGGACGAGAAAGGGATGAGAGAGGGACGAGAAAGGGATGAGAGAGGGACGAGAGAGGGATGAGAAAGGGATGAGAGAGGGATGAGAGAGGGACGAGAGGGACGAGAGAGGGGCAGAGAGGGACGAGAGAGGGACGAGAGGGATGAGAGAGGGACGAGAGAGGGATGAGAGAGGGACGAGAAAGGGACGAGAGAGGGACGAGAGAGGGACGAGAGAGGGACGAGAGAGGGATGAGAGAGGGACGAGAAAGGGATGAGAGAGGGATGAGAAAGGGACGAGAGAGGGATGGATGTACAAGTGGATTGATAAAGAGAAAAGAAAGCTGGTGGCGGACTTGAGTGTCAGCTTGAAATCAGGGAGTGGATTTGGAGCAGAAGCACTGATCCCAGCATCAGAGGGTCGTACCGTCCCCCTACGTTCAGAATCATGTAGTATTAATGCAAGGGAAGTTTATACTCTGCAGTATATTTAGGATATACAAAGTTTTTGTACTTTACACGGTGCATTCAAACTAATAAAAACACTTCCTGCCATTGTAGAAAAGTCTGTTCAGTGTGATGAGAAAAGCATTAAATGACAGAAATAATCATAAATACTTAGCATTAATCTCTCAGGTGCTGTAGCCACATTAGCATCACTAGCCCTTAATTCTTATTTGGCTTCTTTTCCTACCACTTCTTTTTCTTCCTCTGATCTGATGCTAACCCCCGAGCTCCATCTCTTCCTATCTCGTAGAACCACTCTGTGTTAGTGAGTCACTGTAGCATGCAGGCTGCCCTCGGGTCAGCACGGGAGGATGATGCTGCTCTGAGGCCTCATCTCACCTCTCGCGTTGCAACACACGATTGTTGAAGCTCTTGGCAAACAACCAGCAACACCTGCTGCTGCTGGCAGGAAACCACGTTTGGCAGCAGAGGATATTTAACTGTGTTTCAAGTACAGATGAAAGTCTGCGTTGAAAGTTGTAACCTGAAGGGTCGTGGTGCTCGATGCAAAGTGAGACCCTGACCACAACAACTGTCCATCACTGCAGCTGGTGTTATGGATGTGCAGTTTATGGACATGGTGTTTTTTCGATGCTTTCAAAGTCAACTGAGTTGTAAGAATTTAAACACATCGTCAGCTGATGTTTCTCCTGAAGCAGAGACGCCTGGAGGAGGAAAATCTCCACTGTGCAGTGTTTCTCAAGATGAATGTGTTGTTATTCATCTGGATTTAGACTAAGTATCGTGGCACGATTCTCGCTGCAGCTGTTGCATGTGTGATTTTTCAGTCTCAGTCTCTTGTCGGCTTTGTAACAACATGTTTCAAGGAAAGTCTTTTGCTGTTCTCATGTTGAAAGCTCATATCTCTGCCTGTCCTCATCTCACTGAGTCTTATGAGGAGACTTTTAATCAAGTTGTTCTTAAAATTAAACGTCACTGAGCACGGTGTCACATTCCAGCTCGTCCTGATGGAGGAGAGGCTCCTGCAGGTCGATGCATCCACAACCTCCTGGACTTGTGACGACGCTGTGTCTTAAGATGGACGATGTGACGGCATAACATTCCTCCTCTTCCATGTTAGTGGATGGGACATGGAGCGCACTAAAAATTCACAGTGAGCGACACGTCAAAACAAGATGGTCTCTGTCAGTTTAGGTTGTTCTATCATTGTTGTTGCACGTTCTTCAGGAAGCATGAAACGCCTTGATTGACAGCAGAGACTGACTCAGGATTTGTCGAGCACTTGTACTGGTTGGACTTCTACCATGTCCCCATCCCTCGATCACTACTGTGCAAACACTGGCACAAATTGGCAGCATCGCCACAAGATGGCCGCGCTCGTATCCAGCATATTTTGGCTTCATTTCTAGATATTGGAGAGGAAGTGGAGACATGTCGTCCATCTTAATACACAGTCTACCTGACAGAGTTTCTTTGATTTGCTCTGCTGGGGCAGCAGCGTCAGAACCAGTGACACCAGCTAAAGTTTCAGCAAGGCTGGATCTGTGCTGGAGACGTCTCTGGACCTCGGAGCTGGTTGTGGAGATGAGGACGCTGCGTCTTCACTGTCACAGTGGGGCTGAGGAAATCTCCTGAAAGTGATCCACTGTTTGTCTCGGAAGTTGTGGAGCTGAAGTTCAACAGTCTGTGCAGCATCCTCCTCTCCTCAGTTTGTAAGGACTCCAGAGACGTGTCCCGTGGAGCGACGAAAGTGGGGGAGGGACAGAGACAGACACAGAGACAGGGTAGGAGACAAGAGGTTTGTATTCGAGTTGCTTTTTTTCAATTTCACTCACGTTGCATTCATGCAGATTAGGTGTGTGAAATTGAATTGCACTGAGAGAGAGAGAGAGAGGCGGCGTTGGACGAGGAGCGAGTGATACGAGCGAGAGCAAGAAGGAAGCGAGATGAAAACTGTGAGAGACAGATGGCGAGACAGATGAAAAAAGTGCGATAAAGATGGAGAGAGCTAAAGCTGTTGCTCTGTGCTGATTAACGTCATGTGGAGCAGTTTAGACAAAAGGACTCCGTGGAATTAAAGGCTTTGCATGGAAAATAGCTCAGTCCCGAGGAATTAAGGTTTAACATCCAGAAATACCAGCTTCCACCTGCTTTGTCACGGAGCTGCACAGTGTGGTGCGCCTCTTGATTTGACACTAGGCCGCCATGCACCACCCTTTGCTGATACCTGGTATTAACGTTCATCAGACTGTCTCCACCTCCTCCCACGATACAGAAATGAAGACAAAATAGACCGATCAGGGGGATGGACCCAGAATCCATCCATACACTGTCTCAGTTGTCAATCATGATGTTTCACCTCGTTTTTACATCATCAAATAACTAATTAAAACCAAACTCATCAGAACCGTGAACACTGAGAAGTAACTTTATTAGTTTGGTCCACGTCCAATACTCTAACATGGAGGAGGCAGGGTTAAGACCTATACAGACACTTTGGATTCACATTTTGGGAACAGTCACGTCATCCATCTTTATATAATAGATACGGACACAGACCTCTGATCTTAATTAATAATGTGCTATTCCCACAAAGTCTATTAAGCATCTGATACAGAAGATCCATCAATGACCCTGGGATGTGACATAAGTGAAGTAAAGGAGTATAATGCACAAAATTCTGTTTAAATTAAATTAAATAGGCTACATCCATGAGCTCCAGCTCTTCATTGGATCTTAATTACAGTTCTAAACAACCTCTTAGAAATGGGGTTCAATGGCCTTTGATAGAATCTGAATCCAGTTATCGAATCCACTAAAGTGGTTTGTTTGGTGGTTAATGAGGTTAATTAATGTAAATGTGCAAATGATCGTTTTAAAAAGCACAGCAACAAATGTTTATCAGGACAAAATTATACTAATTTAATATTTAACAATATGGTTAAGTGTGAAGTGTATTTCCACAGATATTATCTCTGCTGTGTCACAGTCATTCGCTTCCCAGCTGCAGGAGACACAGACGGACATTCAGCACAGTTAAACAAATATTAATTAAATCATATGAAAATATCATCAAGGGAACATCCTCTAATTAAACTGCGGATGTTTTTTGTATGTAAGCTGCAGCTGACATTACCTGAAGGGCACCTGAGGCGTCTCCAGCATGACGGACATTAAACAGCTTCACTGTGAAGCCTCCTGCGAATCCATCACGTCCCTCACTGGTGGTGTTGACTTTACAGCGCTTAAAGCTGGTCTGCCATGTTTGTCCATCGTCCCTGTGCTTTAGTGTGTATTTACAATCAGGTTGTGTGTCCGTTCTGTCGGAGCGACTGACTAAACAGAGGATTATGAACCACTCGATTAGGGATTCGTCGACCTTGGAGCTTAATGAATCTGGGTGTTTTGTCCACCTGGACCCAGATCCAGATGGAACCGGTAAATCAAACTCATCCCTACAACCCACCACTGACCCAGTAGCTGGTGTTTGAGGACGTTGAGCATTAGTAGATGTACTCGTATAGCTGGAGGCTTGTAGCTGTAACCTCAGTGTCACACGCAGAGATGGGACTTTGTAAAACCTCCCTGTTGAAAACATCACAAAATATCTCATTCTATAGCTGCTCGCTGTTGAAATGTCTTTTCCCAGCAGTTGTTAGAGGCGTAGCTGCAGTTCGGAGCCGGGGACATCGTGCTCTGTAGATTCATCGGTTTTTAAAACAGCCGCCTGCTGTCACTGCAAATGAGCTTGTTAGGATGTTAGCAAATTTTATCCATTTTGTTCCTTTCATTCATTAGCCCCGTGGAAAGAAAACAATGAGTTAGATGGAGTTCAAAGCCTCTAGAGAACTCTGTGAACTCAGGAGAGGTTTCGATTGACACCCTCCATATCACATGGTAGGAATGTGCTTTTATTGACCTCTGAATTAAGGACATATGAAGAACGTACACAGCAGAAGATCGCCCAGGTCACATGTGTTCACAACATGACGTTTTCTTCTACAGAAATCACGTGTTTATGTAGACAGCACATTGACACCGGCATCGGCTGTTATCACCAAAAGCTGGGTCTGCATTTTCTACGTGGAAGACGCCTCTTTTTCATCCCACGATATTGTTACAGTATGTTGTTTGTTATACTTAACAAATGTCTGGACCACTGCTCATACATCCCATTCACACACAAACAGCACGGCCATCAGGGGCAACTTGGGGTTCAATGCCTTGCCCAAGGACACTTCAACACTCCGGCTGAAGGGTCTGACCACGAACCGTTTAATTAGTGGACCACTTGCTCTACCACTTGGACCACTTGAGACACAGCCGCTCCCTGCACATTTATTGGATTCCTTGTTAGGAAATATTGATCAGAGGAGCTCCGGTGCTGAGGATTCATTTCAATTCTTAGTAAAACTTCGGGGCCCGTCTCTGTTTCCCCTGCTGAGCATCAAACTCTCCGCTCGCTGTCATCTACACATTCTCTTTGCCGAGTCTCACACACACACACACACACACACCCCCACACACAGGCGTTTTGTCACTCTGCTTGCAAACGCTAAAAACGACACACTCACAGACTCACACACACTCTGATCTAATTGTATTTCAGTGGCTCCAGCAGAGTGTGAGTATAAATATTTGATGGGAGCAGTGAGGGCGCTGAAGGGCTGCTGGGACTCGCTGCCTTCCTTTCAGTCTGAGAGTCCAGTCTGACCGGAGCGCTGGATCGATGACGAGCAGCGTGCACAAAAACACACACTGACACACACAGACACGCACACGTTCTGTGTGTTCGCCTGAACACGCACACTTTATCCACAGTCTTTGTCACCAGGGTTCAGATGGAGAGCACAAGGGGGTTATCAGGCTCCACAATCAGTATTGATCGCAGCCCGGAGAGCGTTAGACTTCATCCCCCTCTCCGGCTTCCCGCTTCCCCTCTCCTCCTCTTTTTCCACATCAGCGCTGCTTCTCTCTCGGTGACCTTCCCTTGTTTTTCTTCCTCTCTCTTTTTCTCTGTCTTTCTTATGTCCATGTCAGAGCCTAAAAAACACCAAGGGAGCAAGAAGTGAGGAAGTTAAACATGCAAGACGGCAAATACCTTTGAGTTTTTTCTGACACGGAGAAATAATTCTTAATAAAGGTTTAAGGAAAGGTTCAAAAGCTTGGCCTCGTTATTTCGAGGCACAGGACCAGGTTCAACGGGAACAGGAAGAGCTGATGAATGAGAGAGTGACCTTTCTGTTCCCGGACTTTCAACATTGCTCTAAGTCTCACACGACTTTCTTTTGCTAACAGCTGTTTCATTATTAATCAAGGATAGCCATTCTCAAGCTCAGGTTTCAGCTGCATCGCACAATCTTCTCCGACCACGAGCATTTTAACGAATCATGAGCGTCCGCCTCGTGGTCAAATGTGTTACCTAGGATAAATTGTTTGCCCCTCGCTAGCTTTGAAACTTCTGAAATGTTCTGGAACTTTTAAGGAGTATTGTAAAAAGAAGTGTGTATAATGAGCAGTGACAGACTCAGTTCACCAGAGAGAGAGCACAACCACCTGCAGAGATTCAAATGTCAAAAGAAACGGGAGAAGGAAACGACACAACTCTTTCACACGAGCTACAAAGAAGTGAAATGGAAATCAGGTCCCTCTGCCACTAAATACACAATGTAAGCAACAACTGTGTCGAACCGTCTTTGGGCTCTTCCTCATGTCAGTGTGATGGCGTTTGAAGACCTAATATCCATTCCACAAACATCATGTGATCACAATACTCCGCCAGAAATTCTCAGATTACCCCTTTTCCATTTTATTTTCAAAGGATGTCTGTTTTTCTGAGATTCCTTCTCTTCTTCGGTGGGAGAAGTATTTAGGTCACAGAGTTGCGAGTTGAGTTATTGCATTTCTCAATGTTTCAACACAAAGAAACAAAGTGTTTTCGTTATTCTACTAACTACTTACTACTACTGTGGTACTACAACTACTATGACTTCAAGCCTTATTGTTATACGATGGCAGACATTCACCTCTAACAGATATTAAAATATGGCTCTAGGACAATTTCATGCCAAGTTTTGCAGATGATACAAAAATAATTGTGTGTTTACCAGCTGGCTTTGTGTTCAGATCATTTTAGACAAATGACATTTCACCCAAAGTGTTGTGTGAATAAAATTACCTCCGATCTGACTGAATCAAAGCGTCCTTGTGAACCTCCTTGGGTGATAAGCCCTTTAGATCCAGGCAGTCAGACAATGCTGACGCACAATTACTATAAAAAGTTTAATCTTTAAATCACTGAGAGAGTTGAGCTGCGTGTGCGTGTGATCTGAGCTGTGTAACTCATCCCCTTCCTCAGTAGGACACAAACTTTACCCCTAAGAAAAGGCTCACTGAGCAAAAGTCTGATTAGAATCACAGGAAATCTAAAGCCGCCTTTACAAGTCAGGAAATGGTGACGTTTTAAATCACACTGGGAACTTAAGCTCATACTCGGCAGTGGACAGAATATGAAACGGCACTCGAGCACCATTCAACCATTCTAATTCTCTTTCTGCCTCTTATCCACCTAAGGTCGGTTCCTTCTTTATGATCAACCTGTGCCTGGTCGTCATCGCCACCCAGTTCTCAGAGACCAAGCAGCGGGAGCACCAGCTGATGCAGGAGCAGAGGGCTCGGTGTTCGTCCTCCTCCACCCTCGCCAGTGAACCCGGGGACTGCTACGAAGCGCTCTTCCAGCTGGTCTGCCACTGCATCCGCAAGGCCCGGAGACAAACCGTGGCCCTCTTCAACACCCTGCGGGGGAAACCTCGCGGCTTCCGGGGCGCTGGAAGAGGCAGGGGAGGAGGAGGAGGGAGGGAGAGGAAGGCCAATGGACGAGAAGGACGTGAGAGGAGAGCAGTGCTGCGGCACGGTATGTACATTTCATATTTGAAGACGGTATTAGATGAGTGGTTTAACTACTTCAACAATTCAACAACCTCCATTTTGCACCATCTCAGGTCCTCCCTGTCCCCACCGTAATAAACCTGACCACGCCGCACCCGGTCAACCCATGGCCCTCACCGCCGCCTCGGCATCTGACGGCTGCCATCGGTGCGCCGCGGCCCTGGCACTCACTGACGGTGTGGGACCCGTTCGCAGTGCGACCAGTGGGGAGCCAGAGGAGGGCGCTGTGGAGGAAACGGACAGGGAGGGGGTACAGGCCGGTGGTAATGAGAAGGACAAGAAAGACGAGGACGGGGCAAGGGGCTGTAATCCTAAGAAACAGTGCGAGGATCTGTGGTGCGACACGAGGAGGAAGCTGTGGGGCATCGTGGAGAGCAAGTACTTCAACCGGGGCATCATGATCGCCATCCTGATCAACACCATCAGTATGGGAATCGAACACCATGAGCAGGTAAGGACAGCTGCAACCGTTCCCTCTCGTTCATTTATTCTCTTTCTTTTCTGCATTATCTGTGTAATTCTCTCTTTATGTGGAAATAAGACATTAGTTAATTCATCAAGAACTAGTTGAGACTTTTCTTAAACACATGGGAATCTTCTTCTGTCTAAAGTAAGTATAGGACAAGTCTCTTTCCCAATAGGTTACGTGTACACACTATAGACTTTTGCATATAATCACATTTCTCTGGATTGGCAAGTGGAAACACTATCTGATTAAAACTCTGTGTGAAGAACTTTACTTTCACAACTTTCACAACAGGAAGATTCCCTCATGCTCGGAGGGAGGATTACCTCCATTAGCAGTAATGCTGTTCTTGTTGTTATTTATTTAATTACATTTGTGTGTGTGTGTACTAGCAAGCTGACGATGCAGGTTTGTGAATGGGGGGAATCCACAGCAGTTGTTTGAATATCTGCAGCTTCTCTCTGAGCGTACAGTTATTTTTTAACTGAACCGACCAGTTAACACATCATCATTCCACTGTCTTATTTCCAAACCTCTTTTTTACATCTATCTCTCTTTTTACCGGACCTCTTCTTCTTCTACCCTGTATAATATGGCTGTCAGGCCAAAAGAATAAATGTCTGCTCGCAGGTTGAGAACAAACAAGTACAGATTGTCCTCCGTCCATTTTTGTAAACGTATCTGCACAATAAATAATCCTTTGGTCTCGAAAGGGGACTAGAACCTCTAGTAGAACCTCTAGAACCTCAGATCACACTCCAAACGAGGGGTGTCTTTTAACTTCGACTTGTTTTATTCCCTCTCCCCCCCCCATATCCTGTCTCTTTGTGTCGCTCAGCTTTGTGCAATCTTTGTCTTTCCATCAATATTTTTCACTCTCGCTGTGCCACCGCCCACTCACGCCTGCCACCGCCGCAGTGGTGGGTCGTCTCTCATCTCGGGGGCGGCTAAAAATAGAGAGAAGAAGAAGAAGAGGGGCGGGGAGAGACTGTGCTTCTGTAATGGGGAGGAAGTAGCGAGCTGGAATGTCTGCGCTGTTTAACAAACCGGAGTCATGCCTCCGTCTGTGTGAACAATGGCATCAGAGGCTTAATCCGTCTCATCGCCGTGATCACCGTCCTGCTGAGAGACGCTTCCACCTGTCGCATCAGAGCTCAGCGGCTGTGTTGCTGTGGAGGAGCCGACAGGGAAATGAAAGTCCAAATGCATGTGCTTGAATTGCAGACACGTGCCACCAACGACTTTGTTAAGCAACCACACAATATTGGAGCATTGTTGGAAGATTTTCTGATTATTTATTCTTATATCTAAACTATGTAATTAGATATATATTGTTTCAACTGCCACAGAGCAATTCCACAACGTTGTATTCTCTCATTAAAGGTTTTAAAGATTCACTGAGCTGGAAAATAGTTTGCCACATGAGCGGCTCATATTCGGTCCCTGTGTGAATATACCTGTAGTGACAACATCACTGATGAATTATGCATCTGGAGACATATGGAAATGTTAGTAAGACGGTTGTGTCGTTGGAGGAGTGCCTGCTGAAAACAAAGTTAAAAATAAAACTTGGCAAATCACTTTGTCGAGGTAAAAATATCGAAGATTCATTTCTCGTATTAGTCGGGAGAAGAAACTGTTTTTTTGCCCTTTAGCAAAACACGTCATGTCTGTAATAGTTTAGTGTGTATGACTGAAAGCTTAGACAATAAACTGGCTGTTTTTAATTGAGACGGATGCAGCTCACGTTCAAAGTTCTGTCGTGTAGAGAACTCCCATCGGTTCAGAATGGACCATGAATTGTTCTTGACATCACAAGCGTGATCATAACTCCCGGGAACGCCGGTTTCTCCGATTGCTCAGGTGAGAAGACTCTTCAGAGGATTCAACATCTGGTCGGGGATTAATAATGCAGCAGCAGCGTGACGGGCACTTTGGAGATTTGACAGGGATGGATAGAGATCAAACAACGCTGCTAAACGCTTGTCTTTCGCTGCCAAAGTAAATATAAGAGAAAGAAATATCCCGATTGGTGTGAGCTGTGTGTGCAGCCGTGGTCACAGTCAAAATACTCAACAACACCCACATAGTTTCAGATTCTTTCGGGGGGGGGGAGGGGACGGCGTTATATGCAAATTCGATTCACCGAACAGCAGAAATAAACCATGTTTGTTTTTCACGAGCAAAGAAAAGTAGGTCGGAGAAATCAAAAATAAAATTATAATTGGGTTTTTAGAGGAGAGTAAATAAAAGCACAAAAAAAAATGAAGATTAATGCAACACACAAGGATTCGAATTAGGCAGAAGCTGAGACACTGTTGTGAGGCTGTTCTTCATCGACATTAAAAGACGATCAATGCATTGGGAAAAATAAACCCACCTACTGAACCCACCAGTTGCCTTCACCGACATATAGAACTAGCTTTTGGTTTGTAAGTTACCACATTGGTTCGGTAGTTTAAACTTTTTATTTAGCTCGTTTCAGAAGTACATAATGTTCACTTTCCTAAATCCGCTGTGAGTCCTACGTGTGACATCAAACCCCAGCTCTTGTTATCTTATTCCATACATCAGCCAACCAGAAAAACGCACGTCCTCAGATCTGTTCCCAGGTCTGCTGTAATGGATCTCCAGGGGCTGCCAGTGCTGTTGGGCTGGTCTGCAAACAGCGGTCGGCCGTCACATCGTTACCGACACTGGTGGCCACGCATCATTAGCCAGTGTTTTCACACCGCTAAACACTCATTAGTACCGACAAACACACACATGCATACATGCAGCAGTACAAACACACAAAGGCGACAGACACACACAGCAAGACGTGTAAAACGCAAAACACACACAGTGCTCCTTCATTCTGGGGCGGTGAAATGTCAGAAGTGTCATTGTTGAAGTTGCACAGGAGCCGTGTGGAAGAGTGACGAGCTGGAAATCATGATTGTGCCAAATTTAGCTCCGGGTGTGTGTGTGTGTGTGTGTGTGTGTGTGTGTGTGTGTGTGTGTGTGTGTGTGTGTGTGTGTGTGTGTGTGTGTGTGTGTGTGTGTGTGTGTGTGTGTGTGTGTGTGTGTGTGTGTGTGTGTGTGTGTGTGTGTCAGACAGACTTAAGGGGGAAAAGAACTCAAACAATGTCAAAGCGGCTGAAAAACATCGATTCGCATTAACAACATGACAGTGACAGCTACTAACAGAGATTGAAGTATATTGCAAAGCCACATGGTAGAAGGCAAAAATAATAAATGAATACATCCAACCCTTTCCCTGCCAGTGCAGAAGTGTTAACACGACTGAGTGGACTTGCTACATGCTGGCAGTGTGGGGAAGTGCTAATTTCTATCAAATGAACAATTGCTTTTCTTCCGCTGGATTTCTTACATCAGAGATTTCCAGAACGTTCCTGGGAACAATTTGTTTCCCGAGGTGCAAGGGAGAGAAAAATGTTGGACCTGTTTAATGGAAGCATCTGCAGCATCCATAATTGATGACAAAATGTGTTATGTGTGAGTTAGAGGGGAGCAAACTCATACGTCTTTAGACTGCAGCAAACCAGGATATGTTTGCGGGCTATACTCTCTACTGCCTGAAACGGATGTGTGTGTGTGTGTGTGCGGGTGTGTAGTTGTGTGTGAAAGCTTTTGTCGTCCACTAATCGATTTGGACTTTTGGATCAATGCGGAGTAAAATGTCTGATAACCAGACAAAGAACAGATCAATAAACAGACGGGAGGGAAGCAAGTGACAATGTGGGGTCGAATTCTTTTTTAATCTCTTGCTATAAAACACAGTGAAGTCATGACTGACTGCAGCAGCTTGGTACATCACCAACGTGACCGTGTCCCTGCAGATAACCAGTCTCTTCTGTCGGCTCACTCTCTTCAGTTCCTGTCCCATGTTACTAAACTGGCTTAGTTCCTAATTTTGAGCCGTTTTAGAGCCTAACAGCATCTGTAACAGTCCGACCAGCCAGTCGTCTTGTTTCTCTGATGGTACAACAAGAGGTCAAACTTTTCCCTGTTCCAGTGCAAACAGGTGCTTTCACACCAGCCTCGTTTGGTCCTGACCTTAGGACTTTTCAGTTTAGTCTGATCACAGTATGGACGGTGCCTCAGACCACGATCCAGACCAACGGACCAAAACATCAGTCCGACCCAAAGAGGTGCTCTCAGTGCAGATCAATCTGAACCATGTTAAAGTTCATTTGCAGCGCAAACATACTTTGTTGGATAGTTTGGACTTAAAGAGTTTGGACTTAAAAACACTCAGCAAGTTATCGCAAGCATTTATGACCAATGTCCTGTGAGCATGCTAAGTAGACTCTTCCTCAAACAAACTAGTATTATTGTTAACCTGTTAAAATGCTAGTAGCAGAAGTGTTACGGTTGTAAACGTGCTTACAGTCAGTGTAGCTGTGTCTCAATTCAGGGGCCATCATTCTTTGGAGGCTGCATTTCAAGACTGATTCCATCACAGTGACACAACCAGGCTTCATCTCAGCTCCTTCAAATGCAGCTGAGTGGAAGTACGACAAAAGTGGAAGTAGAAGTAGGACTGAGTGGAAGTATGAGTGGAAGTACGACAAAAGTGGAAGTAGAAGTAGGACTGAGTGGAAGTACGACAAAACTAACGAGCGGGACAGGTGGTCAAAGTGGACCACGGGGGTGTAGACCACGTCCCCTGAAGGAGGTGACCCACGAAAAAGGACACAGCTTATGTTAACGTACTTTAAGAGATGAAAGTTTAGCTGAGGCCAAAAAGGTATAGGTCAAAAATGGCCTTGAAAAGTTACTATATAAATGAGAAGTCATTGCAACAGCAATATAGCTGTTGCTCTGGTGCCTGTTTGCCTAATTAGCTGTCAGGATGCAACACAAGCAAAGTTTTCACTTTGTAAAACTCTATTCGTCTATTGAGTTTTCCAGTGTGTAATGAACCCTGCAGCCCCAGTGGCAGCTGAGTGGCCCTGGATATTTGTATTTGTCTGCTTGTTAACTTTCCCTTTGCTCTGTTTCTTCTCTTCCTCAGCCAGACGAGCTCACCAACGTCCTGGAGATCTGCAACATCGTCTTCACCAGCATGTTCTCCCTGGAGATGATCCTCAAGCTCACGGCCTTCGGTTCTTTCAGCTACCTGCGGAACCCGTACAATGTGTTTGACGGAGTCATCGTCATCATAAGGTACAACTGAGGCTGTTTGAACCCTGCATTCGTTCTGATTACTCACTTCAGGCATGCTACACCTACATTACTGCCACACATCAGCATACACTATAGGTATGAGCCAGTGGTATCATATGCTGTGAAAACAAAGTTAATGTTCTGAGGTTCTAGGCCCAATTTCTGTGCATAATTCAGTTTTAAAAATACACATATAGATCATAATTACAAGCTATAAGTGTCCTGAATATACTGTTTTGACTAAACACGGCCTTCGGAGGACAAAACAAACACTGACAGGTGTGCAGTAATTCGGATACATGCTTCTTTTAGTTTCCCCGATCATTATAGAAAGACAACCTGCAGTTAAATAATTCACGTCATGCTTTGTCAAGCTGTCATCCACCTCCTGCCAAGTGCAAATGTGCCACCTGCATGTGACTGAATGCCAAAGTCAGACAGCAGCAAACAAGCTCTGTCTTTTGTCGTGTTCGCCCGGAGCCTCAGGTGAGTGGCTCTGCTTTTGATCTGCGGGCGTTTTCCTTTTTTTGTTCCAATTCATTTGGCTGAGCACCGTTGTCTATGATCCCCATTATAAACCCTGAGATCAAATACACATCAAAGCAAATAAATCTGAACGAGATCAAATGTGCAGCCCGTCACAGAAGATCCACGTCGATTGAACATATCTACGTCCGTCTTCTCATGTCTCGCTCCACATCTCCCCTCTCTTCATCCGTCTGAATGTCCTCAGCCATTCATACGAAGCTCCTCTGTCAAGCTTCCCCCTATTCAACGTTTGCTAAAGCATCGCCAAAGCTTTTTTTGATGCTCTGAGTGGAACCTTTGAAGGCCACCTCCATTAGAAGACGCATTTCTTTAAAGCCACTCGCTGATGGCTCTGTGCTCATGTTGAATGTCCCACAGGGCCAAAGGGAAAGACTCCTGTGATCTCTGGTTTGTGATACCTCTTCTGCAACAAACAGCAATTGTTAAGAGCTTCAGATGTCCAATATTCAAAGAATTGTAAGTGAACATTACTCTAAGATATGATAAAACAAGGCTTTTGTCCATTTCATGTTCACCGTTCCCGTCCCTATGGAAGGTGGAAGAGTACCTCATTTTCACTGGCGTTATTCGTCTGGTCCTGCACCGCCCATCTTTTTTAATTTGGCACAAGGCGCCTCCAACGCAGCGTGGATTGAACTGGAGGTCTGCAAAAACGTCCGCCTCTATGACAGAGATCCCCAGAGAGTTGGAGTGATTTACAGAGACCGTTGGTAGAGAAGAGGAATTCTGCAGGAAACTATTGAAAACCCCTCAGCAGGCGGATTGTCAAAGCAACAAAGGCTCTGAGGCGGTGCTCCTGGGTTCTTTTCAGCGGCTACGCCTTTATTCAAGTATAAAAAAGAAAGGTGTTGTGGTGCAGCACTTTTATATTTTTTTACTTTTTCTATCACACATCCTTCACACTGTGATGGAACAACCAGCAGGGGCGATTTGGGGTTCAGCGTCTTGCCCAAGGACACTTTGACTTGCTCTATCCCTCGAGCCACAGCCGCCCTGTACCTGATCCCTGGTTAAAAATGTGGATTATTGGAGCTGTGGTGTTTGGGTTTAAAGTGAATTCTAAGTAAAGATGTGGGGCTTGTCTTTCTCTCTCTTGCTGAGCCTCAATCATCTATTCAGCATCATCCACACTGACCTTCTAGTAAGTGGAGGACTGAGCCACAGCCACTGTCCCACCAAAATAACAGCATATGGTTCAAAAGCACAAAGGACAGCCTCCAACATGATCATACACTTGAATTAACACCTCTGAAATGCAGAAGTGAGGATTCGATGCAGCTACTTTGTTAACTTCTATGTGTTAATGGTGCCGATCCGGACTTGAAGGGTAATTTAGAAGCGTTTCTCTTGTCTTTGTGTTCTGTGTTCATCTGATCAGTGTGTGTGAGATCGTGGGCCAGTCCGACGGCGGCCTGTCTGTGCTGCGGACCTTCAGGCTGCTGAGGGTCCTGAAGCTGGTGAGGTTCATGCCGGCGCTGAGGAGACAGCTCGTCGTCCTCATGAAGACCATGGACAACGTGGCCACCTTCTGCATGCTGCTCATGCTCTTCATCTTCATCTTCAGGTGAGGTTTAACATGTGCGTGCTGCATGTGTCCTGTTCTGATGCATCTGATCGTAGATTATATGAATCTTTGATTCTCCTGCTTTTCATCGCCCGACAAATGTGAAGGTGCATGAAGGTTTTTTCTTTCAACAGTGATTTATTTTGGCCTTTTTCAGGGAGATAGAAAAGACAGAGCTCCTTCTTTTACCTTGTGCTTTTCTGTGCACGTGTCTGTGCCGGCCTGTGTGTGTGTTTTTAAAGTCCTGTGCATTTGCTCAACAGTTGCTATTGAAATGCAGGTCGCAGTGTTTCGCAGCAGCTATTAACCCCGGGTGCAAAATAATGAGCAGACACTTGAAAATCTGGTTAGGCTTTAACAAGCAGACACTTAAGTAACTGAAGCAACATCATACGCAGACAACTGAAGACACTCGAGCTCTGTGATGGCAGCACTCTGAAAGCATAAATGGTCTCTCAGGGGATAATCAATGGCCGAAGGCTTCAGTGTCTTTGTTTCCGTCCCTTTTCATTTCTACTTGCCACTCGAGCTCGGCCCTTTGATTTCATAAGAGGAAACAACCCTGAGTTAATCACAACTTACTCTCAAATCTGTATTTTTATGTGTTCAGACGCACAGAAGGTCAATTGACAAGTACAAGCATTTAATCTAGTACATACCCAGCATCTTTTATAAAATAGATGCATTCTGGGTAAAGTCTGAGCTCTGAAAACGTTGAGGTTTGATAACTTGGCTTTTCAGAGCCTTGCTCATGACAATGTTGTTTTCAGGTGCTGGTTACAATCATTTTTACTCATAGTGTTTACAGTTGGATTCTGTATTAGGACTATTGGATCCCCTGCAAAGAATGATTATCCATTTCACAATTGCATGCAATTACCTGCGAAAGACCTTTTCTATTGCTTTTACATGATACGTGTGGAGCTTTACTTATCATGTGTGTGACAACAAATCCATTGAGGCAGAGAGCATCTTATGTAACGGGGCTTTGGGGCTCAGTCACATTCTACATTAGTATTCATCTTCATAATCCCAGAGAAGAAAGTGCAGAAACAACTGCTAACACACAGACATGTATATTAGAAGGCAGCATTTATAAAATCTGAAACAGCTGATACATATATTAAATTATTAGTCCAGTAAGAGCATATGTTGCTGTTTCGGTGTTTATGGTATAAGGACCTAATCCGAGGCTGTGGTTGTGTTGCAGTATCCTGGGGATGCACATCTTCGGCTGTAAGTTCAGTCTTAAGACGGAGACGGGGGACACTGTGCCGGACAGGAAAAACTTTGACTCCCTCCTCTGGGCCATTGTCACTGTTTTCCAGGTAAACAACACATCACTGCAGAGAAACACAGGAACACACAACCCAGCAATTCTACTCCACAAATTAAATATATGGAGGTGACTTTCTTGCACTTCTCTCAAGTGTGTTTTCATCTCCCTCAGATTCTGACCCAGGAGGACTGGAACGTGGTTTTGTACAACGGCATGGCAGCGACTTCGCCGCTTGCAGCTCTTTACTTTGTGGCCCTCATGACCTTCGGAAACTACGTCCTCTTCAACCTGCTGGTGGCCATCTTGGTTGAGGGTTTTCAGGCAGAGGTAAGGGAACAAGTTTTGCCGGCAGGATTTAATCTTATTTCCACAATGTCCACATTTTAACTTCGGTCTGATGGCTGATGAAGGTTTTAAACTGTCAGATTCGGAGGGAAATCACTTTTCCCCCTTGAATTTCTCTTTGTTGCAGTCTGGCTGTCGTGCAAACTTTCCATAGCTGAGTTATCCATATCCTCTCCATCCATCCCATCATTCTGCAACATGACGTCTTTTTCCGTGGACAGCTGACATCCATCTGTCTGTGAAAAGTGCAGATCTTCACCTCTGGCAGAGACCTTTGCAGCTTTAATCCGTCTGGGCTCTTGTGTCCTGCTGATTTCCATAATGTCAGAGTGGAGCAGATTGATATGAGCAGAGGAAACTGATCCTAATGGACCGAACCACCAGATGCTCGTCTAGACTTTACAGTTTCTTGAAGCCGACAATTCATCGTTCACTGCTGAGTTGATAATGGGGCGAACTCGTGTAATTCAGTATATCAGTCATGTTCTCATCCAGTGAACCAGAAGCCATTAAACTCTATGTAACCTGATCAAACGTCTGATAATATCACATGTCTTAGTTACATTATTCAAAATCATATTATCAAATTATACTGAATAAGAAAATCATGAATGAAAACAAATAAATGAAACATAAAATACCCTCAGATTTTCTATTATTATATTCTGAGATAACTTCTATTTCTGAGGAGCATAACTTCATAAAAGCAGCCCAATAATAAAAGGGTCATGTCTGTGTTGTCCTGAAGAAATAATAACGACTCTATTGGCCACACTTATAATTTAAGGTTATTTATTAGAGACATTATGAGCATAATCATGGTGCATTAAAAACAACAGTGGAAAATACTACCGTCAACTGTCAGACTGGCAGACTTATCATTGGAAAACTGCAAAACCCAATTTAGTTTTCACACGCCGATCAAAGCATCATCATCTTCTCGGTGTTGTCGCTGTGATTTGCGTCTTGGAGGAGAAACACGGACACGAATCAGCTTTTGATTGATCTTTTTTTTAAACAACCAAACAAAGCACAGCCGTCAGTCTCTCCCTCCGTCTCTGTCTCTCCGTCCTCCGCTCATCCTCGCTCTGTCTGCTTCTGCGACGCACGAGGGATTATTGAGTCAATTTACTCCAGATTTTCCCATCGTGACGACTGACGGGGGGGAAACCCCATCGGTCTGGGGTCACTGGAGTAGAGATTGAGGTTCCACTGATGGAATCATCTAAGACACAACACAGATCTGTGCCACAAACAGACGTCATCAAGAGTTGGTTGTGGGTGGGGGGAGCAGGGTCTTGAACCGGTGTCACGTCGCAGATTAAAGGTCACGAGTCACACAAGTAGAACGAGCCTCGTGTAATCGATTCCACCTTTTCTCCCTCTCTCATTCCGCTCTTCGTTTCTCGCCTCTTCATCTCCAGGGTGACGCCAATCGCTCTTACTCGGACGACGACCGCTCGTCCTCCAACTTTGACGAGAGCGAGAGACACGACTCCATTAAGTTGTCTGGTGAGACCACGTTTCCTTTCCAAAGCTTTTATCCCACTCAGTTGACAATTTATTAGTTTTATATCAAAGCCTGTCAAAACAAGGGTCACATTTAAATCATATGAATATTTTTTTTTCCCCGATCAAGATCCATGAATTATTACCTTGTAATTTGAAATTCTTTTTTGACCCATTTAGCATCCGTCCACCAACTTTCATGGAAAAACATGAAGTATATTTTGCGTAATCCTGCTGACAAACAAACAAACAAACAACAGAGGTGACAACAGATCTGCAATAAATATTATTTCTTTACCTTATGGTCATGGTGAGCTCTGAAGTTTGTGTGACTGTTGACGTATATCGTGATTAGGTGTAATAAGGTCTATTCTTGCCTGCATCAGTTTAATAAATTCAAGCTGAACCTCCTCCCCTGGCGATTGAGTGTATATATTGAAGTATTTGTTGAAGTTGTATAACCAATCAACCAAGTAGAGAGAATTCTTTTCCCTAAATTTAAAAATCTAAATGTCAGCATCAGTCAAAAATACGTGTCTGTTCATTTAAAGTGTCACAAACACAGGCAACAAACAAATATATATTCAAAGCACGATTTCCAAAAGTGTAATTTGTTCAAGAAAAAGTAAATGTTGCCTCTTTCAATTGTTTGTTTGTTCTTCCTTTAAATGGCAGATCCTTGGATTTCTGTGTTGTGTTTGAGTTTGACTCAGCACTAACACCACAATCCAAACCACAGATTTCCTCATTTATGTCAAAACAGAACAAGATGCCCGACAATCTGCTCGCATCTCACATTTAAGTCTTTGTTTCCCTGCGAGGCTTATTCAGAAATAAAGAAGGCTGGATGTGCTCAAACCACAAAAAAACTAAAGTAAGACACGTCTCCGTGCCAAAGGCTTACAAACTTGCAGAAAGCTGGAGAACAGCCAGCGGTCCTCAAATATGAATGAGATCTATCTTTATCCAGAGCTCACAATGAACCTGTTCCAGATATTCAGCCTCCGTCAACAAACCCAGCAAACAGCCGAGCACAGAGAAGATTAAACAGGAGTTCAGAGACCGGAGGATTCACTTCCAGACAGTAGGAGTGGGCTTCTGGTGCAGAGGACATGTGATCTCTGCAGTGCAGTGGATCTAACCCGGCTCCGTTTTCTTTATAGAAGGACAGAAAACAAGGCGTTTCACTTGAGCTGTTGTCCGTGTGTAGTTTTAAAGAGACTCTGCAGCTTTTTCTGCCTCTGAACCAGCGACAGGTTTTCCTAAGGTCATAGTGATCTGATTTTCTTGTGAACATTATATATCTGTAACACCCATTAGGCAAAAAACATTGGACTCAACTAACGTTTTGATTTTTAAGCTTTCGAACATTTGTGATTTCTAAATATATAAAAACAACTTCCCAAAGACTTTCATGAGCTTGGCACTTCTCTGTCTTTCTCAATTTAAAAATGTGCTTTTACTGTGATGGCTCCTTCTGTTTCCTGCAGATCAAATGTAATTCTGGAAAAGGAAATGAAATCTGAGGGGGAATTAGAATCAGACAGAATTTATTTATAATAATTACAGGATTGAGCTGATTTGGCAACATCACGGCCAACTGTATACAAGTAATTCAGAATCTGGGTGTATATGTTATGTATAAGTATGTGTTTGAGTGAAACACTGAGCTCCTTCTGTCCGACTCCCTCCAGACCCAAGGATCTGCACCTTGACGCCCAACGGCCACCTGGAGCTGGGCGCTCTCTCAGGACCCCGAGGATCCTACTCCTCCGAGAGGCGGAGCTTCACCATCGAGTCCAGGAAGAGCAGCGTGATGAGCCTGGGCAAGAGCAGCCTGGAGAGACGCTCCCTCTCTCTGGTACTCATTCACACACGGAATATGAGCTTAGATTAAATCAAGTCTCCTTAAAATAAATCAAGCGGCACTTAATTGCACACACACTTCTAGACATCAGTTCCATTTCATCAAGTTTTTAGATTTATTCCCTGGGGACAACAATGATGAAGAAAGTTAAAAATTCCTGGATCCACCCACCTGAACCAGATCCGCCCTCACATTTAACAGCTTGACCCATTAATTCACCAAGTTTCGTGGAACTCGGTTCGGTTATCGTTGTGTTTGAAGTTAAATGTTCGAAGGAGAGTCGCTTCTCGTGCTAGAAGGTGGCGGCAAAGAAAGTTTGGAAAAGAGAGAAACACTGATGGAACCGACACGCAACACCACACGCAGTTATTTTGTCAAAACGGCCGTAGTAGAGTTTGTGCGGTTCTCCTCGTTCTAATGTGATCGTTGCTGCACCCTGCTGTCTGCACACTGTAGTGTACATGCACACGTATATACCCAGGAAACACACAAACACGGTGCGTGCGCCCCAGCAGTTGTGCCTAATGAACCAAAACCTAGAGGAAGAGAGAGGAGCTGAAACATTTCTGCACGGTTGCCATGGCAACTTCTATTAATTGACTGCTCCTATCCTCTGTTTATCCACAGCGAACGCTAGAGAAGCAGAGAAGAAATGACAGAGAGAGGGGTAGAGAGTGGGGGGGAAGCATAGACAGGACGATAAAGAGGAGTAAATAAAACACAGAGGGATGAGGAGCTGTAGTTTAGCGACGCTCACCTCCGAGGTTTCGTGTAAAACGCAGCAGGAGGTGAAGACGTCGATATCAGAAGTCGTCGGCTGCATCGCTCAAAACCAAACAGGCTTCAGAATAAAAGCAGCACGGTTGTTTGTGAAGAATGTTTTCCTGCATTCGAAATATTGGCGTCTCTGTTTTATCATCTTTGACCTGTGATCAGCTCCATTTGTTCGCTGGGTGGTTTGTTTATTCCTCTGGCTGATAAATTACATCAGATTCAGATGCATCAGTCTGTCGCTGCTGCTGCACAATCACAGATTCATTCATCTGTGTAATGGGCACTCTGCTTCATTTAATGGGTCATTTGTCCATGTGTCTCCCAGGATAGGTCAGACAGTGAATAGATTATGATGAAATAATGTTGATCCATAGAAAATTGAAAACAAGAAGTTGATGGATTCTAGTCTTGAACAGTCTCCTTAGGAAACCACATTTAAATCCAATGGATCCAGAGTTTTATTTGGATCTGGAGCACATTTTTACACATAAGCTGTTTCTGAATTCAGGAGCCACCTCCCTCGAAAACACAACTTCACTTTATTATTTCAAAGGCTCCTTCAATCGTCTCCTTTCATCCCAGAGCAACAAAGGATCCAACGGGTGCATCCCGCTCAGGGCCGACCTCTCCCAGAATTCACTGGGCTTTGGATTCAACTCAACCAAACAGCTAATGAAAGACATTTTAGAAATGAGTGTCCCGTCCTTCGACCAAGTTTCGTGAAAAAAAATCTGTCGAGTAGTTTTTGTGTAATCCTCCTGACGAACACACAAACAAAACCAACAGACGGTGTTGGCACGAAAAATGAAATGAAAAGATAAAAAAGATAAAAAAGAAAGATTAGGAATGTGAAATAAAATATAAAAGATTTTACATGCAGCATATTCAGCACATTGCGTGACCTGAAGTCTGGAACATATATATTAACACATTGTGTTCGGTAAGGACAGTATTATGGTTTCTCCGGCTGCTCTGTGTCGTTTACTGAGGAACAAATTGTCTTGACAGAAACACACACACACACACAGACAGACACACAACACCACACACACACACACACACACACACACACACACACACACACACACACACACACACTGCAGTGCGGTCCTGTCTGTTATTTAACATCCAGCGTGCACACTTCATCACAGTTTCTATAGAGACGGCTCCATAGATTCTCTGATATATATACGGCAGCAGCTCAGGCTCCGAGCGGTGATGTGTGTTTCCCAGAGTAAAACACATAATTAGGTCCGTGGTGTTGAAGGGATCAGACACGTGGAAACAAACAGAGCTGGTTATGTTCCGTTAAGTGGAACTGCCACTCAGGGGTTTGCATGTTAAACCTGACGACAACCCACCGCGGGCACGGCAGTCTCATTGTGAAAAGCCCAGTTTATGTTTCACCTGTTGTTCCACTAATGCCACACATGCATTATGTTTACATACTGGTCCTACTGTGGCTTTCAGCTGTATCAGACTGAACTGTGTTTGCTGGAATAGGTCAAACTACAAGAAATCTCATTTAGCAGATTACTTTCATTTCAACCTTTCGCTAGTCGCATTAAGATCCGGAGAAAAACTACAAACTAAAACAGATCTAGGAGATTTGATTCTGTCGCTGGTGCTTCCACTGCACTTTGGAAGGTCTGTATGAAGACGGGTCGGTCAAATTGTAAAGATCGAGATGTGTTTCAAACCCCCTAATAAAAGGCTCAAGTAGTTAATCTGGGTCTATGCTGAGAGGTGAAAAGTTTTTTTTTTCAAGTACCATTCATTTACTCACCCATTTATAAACATAGGGCACAGGTTTAAAAATACCAGGACACCAGACTGTTTGTTGTATTTGCTTGCACACAAATGGAGCTGCTATAAAAAGTATGATTCACATACGTACTTGTACAGAGACACTTACGCCCACATTTACTCACATTGAGAAACATTCAGAAGTAAAGAATTTATTTGGGAAATTGAATTGTGAACTGTCTACAGGGAGGACACGTAGTCTTTCATCCGATAATGTCCCGTACACGTGTTACGATAACTGTCAACTGTCCGTATCAAACTCTTGTTCCACAGACACCTAGGTCACATGAATCCACTCTTCCAGCTGTGACCCCTACCTGTAGGTTTTGGTAACTGCTCTCCGCCTCTGATCCACAATATTTACTCTGAACTGCTTTTGTGACTCTTGCAGCGCCACGGCCGTAGTCCCAACTACCACAACTGGGGGCGCCCTTTCGCTCCGCAGTCTGCATGGAGCCGCAGGTAGAGAATTAGATTTACTATCAGCCACAGAATGCAGCTCCCACCTTAATGAATTCTTAATACCTTCATTAAGCCTTTTATTAGCTCCATGAAAGCATCAAGCCCTGGCTGTTGTTTTGTGATGTGATTACCTTCATGACTAAATGCTAAATATATAAAAAACTGTTGATTGTCTCTTTATTGATCCTTTATTCATGAATATTTAATACTTCTAAATTATACTTTTAATCTCCTCTGTAGATCGAGCTCCAACAGTCTTGGTCGGAGGAGCTACAGGTTCGGTGGAGCTCCTCTGGTCGGAGGCAGCCTCCGTCTGCACAGCACCCGCTCCCCCCACTCCTACACCTATGCCGCCGAGCAGGAGTCGCTTCTCTCCCACCCGCCCCACTCCCATCATCCTCTACTGCCGCATCATCCCCCTCCGCTGTTCCTGTCGAGACACTTTTCTGCAAAGACGGATCGCCGGGCTCTCTCCCTGGAGCTGCCTGAGCTGCTTCGGGCGGGCGGCCAGCCCCCAGGCCTGCCCCCCGTCCATCCAGACCCCGGGAGGAGGAGCGGGTCCGGGACAGGGGGGTCCATCACAGGAGGGTCTGGAGCCGGCAGTGGTTATGGAACGGAACACCGAGACTGTAACGGCAAGGCCCCGGGTCCCCACACCCAGCTGATGACTGAGGTTTACCCTCAAGTCAACGCACGAAAAGACAGAACAGACCTGGATGAAGAGATAGACTATGTGAGCAGCTCCTCACTGACTTCTCCTTTATTCATTTACTCTTACTTTTAGTATAATTACTGTAGTTTTAGCTGCTGCTCCATGTAGTACTTGTAGTATTAGTTATTGATTTGTTTCTAATCTCATATTTCAACACACACCTCTCACATCCCTCTCATCTCTTTCCCCTCACGTCTCCTCCAGAGTCTTTGTTTCCGTGTCCAGAAGATGATGGAGGTCTATAAGCCAGACTGGTGTGAAACCAGAGAGGAGTGGTCCGTCTACATGTTCTCCCCCCAGAACAAGTGAGTGCTTCTCATCTTTGGGTGAACTTGGGATGAACTTGTGGTTTCGTTTTAGAAGCATAGAAAAGTTTATTACTTTATTTCTATAAATCCGATCAGCCTGTGTGGGCAAGTTTCTCTCTGAGACTTCATGCAGATTTGGGTATTTTCCACAAATCAGCACTGAGACACCTGCAGATGTGTGTTGTTGTTAAATAAATGAATTTGATTTAACCGGCACCAGGAGCTAGTTTAATTAAACCAAGTGAGATAAATCATGAAATTAAACTTTCATGGATCATCAGGTCATCGTGTTTGGAGAATTAATCATAGATGAGTCCTTTTCACACCGTTTCATCTCTAGTGTTTTCACCGAGCCCAGAGGAACCGAGTGTGGAAAGATGATGTCCTGATAATGTGGAGGAACATAGAACTGCATAGTCAAACCAGTGCCGTCTCCTGGTTTCACAAATGGCTCGTTACAGTGATGTCGCTCTATATTTCCTTCAAAGCATTTTTCATCTCCGAGACATTGACTCTGGGCTCCAAGTGTGTGTGTGTGTGTGTGTGTGTTCATCTGTGTTTGTCAGTGTCACGATGTTTTCTCCCAGCCGTCAATCCATCGGTGGAAAAGCAACATGAAAGAAAACTCACTCACTGGTTCACGCGCCCGATTCCCTGCGCGCTGATAGCCACTTAAGTGAAGCCAGGCCCCAGGGCTGTGTCTTGGCATCCTGGCAGGTGCCATCTGTCAAACCGGGCCTGTGTCTGTGTGTGTGTGTGTGTGTGTGTGTGTGTGTGTGTGTGTGTGTGTGTGTGCGTGTGCGTGTTGGCGGCGAAGGCACCAGCGTTAGGCCTTATCTGCAGCTACGTGTGTTTGTGGACGACTTTGAATACTGCCCGTGCTTGTGGGAGTCAGTGAGCATATGTGCATCTTTATCTTGTTTATGCCTCAGCGGCCGTGTGTGTCTGCGAGTGCACGGAGGCATATGTGTGTGTGCGTTCGCCCTAACGAGCGTAGCTGAGCAGAATTAACGCAGGCAAACAAACAAAAAGGAGAAACAACCAGACAGCACGAAGTTGTGTCTCAGGCGGGAGAAGGTGGCGATGCCAGCGAGGCCGCGGGTCTCGATCGATATCAGGTGACAGGGTTGCCAGATTTGAATCCATAGATAAAGGGACAGAGTTGCCGAGTCTGGAGGACAAAAGGAGTCGGATTAGCAGATTGATTCCCTCAGTCAGAGAGCAGGTGCTGCAGGAGGTGTATTCTCTTCTCTTTAGAGGAGATGAGCGGCTTCTACTGGCTCCAGAGCCGACGACAACACCGCTGCTGTCTGACCACGTTACAGTTGGATCCACTTGAACTGTATAAGTGTCTTTGTGACACCTCCGATCTGGTTGTTTATGTCTGTACGTCAAGAGAAGCTCCACCTTAGAGTCGTTTTCTATTATGACGAAAAGCACAATGTGTTTTATCTTGTAAACCCTCAGATTTATCTTGATTAGTTATTGTTGTAAAGACAAATTTAAATACAGATTTTAACAAGGTGTCCACAATTAAATAGTTTGAACTTTTAGCCTTTAGTCTTAAATATACAAACATATTTTAATGTTTAGGTGGGTTTCAATTATGTTTACGTTCCTTTTAACTCCTGTCGCAGAGGTTTTAATGTCTCCTTATATTGTAGTTCTTTCTTAATGATACAGATATTAATACGCTGCGATAAAACTAACATGGAGCTGATAACTGATCAGTCTGAGGGAAAGACTGTGGAAACTGTCTCTGTAGAAATCAGCTTGTTGTTCCAGCTTGATTCTCTACTCAGACTCTGACGTTTCCTTTTACCTGTCGTACTTAACCTAGATCTTAAATTGTATTCATTGTGCTTTTACAAAGTCTGAAATGTAACTTGTTGAAACCTGCAGAAACAGAAGCTTCACTCTCTGTTGTGTCGTTTGATTAGAGACGTTGTTGTCTTGTGTTGATTGATGTTTGCTCATCACTCTTCCTTCTCCACCTCTCCGCTTGTCTCTCAGGTTCAGGCTGCTCTGTCAGTCCATCATCGCCCATAAGCTCTTCGACTACATCGTCCTGGCCTTCATCTTCCTCAACTGCATCACGGTGGCTCTGGAGAGGCCGAGGATTCTGCAGGGCAGCCTCGTACGTACCGTGTTTCTCCAGATCACTTACTGAGGAACTTTAAAATGTCCTAATATCTGATAGTAACAACAAGCCTTGGACAAACTGTGCGAAATATTTAAATTCTACAACTGTGAATCTCTGACTTTAGTATAATTTACCAATCAGATGTTTTTATTGCCAAAAGTGTGGTTGTAATATTGACAACACATCTTTACTTGACTTTACTCAAAACCATCAATTGTTTAAAGAAATAAGCTTCAACGTCAATGTTCCTCTTTTTCATCCCAGCAGTTTTCTCTTAATTTTGGCAACAGGCAACTTTCCCAAAGAGTCGGCACCAGAATGTTGCCACTTTTCAAGCAACTGACCTGAAGCGTTTATATTATATTAGAACATCAGCTCCTTCAAACTAGATATGGTTTTATTCTAATTGCAAAAACATGAACAATTGACGTCAGTGAAAAGTACAATCAGTTCTGAAGGACCAGAACTGATTGTACTTTTCACAAGTTGTTATCCGTTTCTCCTCAGGCTGTGTTCTCCCTCTTCCCTCACTTCCTGTAGAGTTTTCCCTCCTCTCAGGTTTTTGTCTTCTCTCCTTCTCTTACAGGAACGACTGTTTCTCACCATTTCCAACTACATCTTCACCGCCATTTTTGTCACGGAGATGACTGTCAAGGTAAAAAACGTTCTTCCCTCTTCCTCCTCTTCCTCCTGTTTCCCTCCCCCGCTTTCTTCACTTTCTCTCATCACGCCCTCGTCTCTCTCCTTTCTTATGCATTACCTCTGTTCTTTTTTCTCTTCCCCCTCTCGTCCTGACCTCCTCGTACATATCTCATCTCCTCCTCCTCCCCCTCACTGATATCTGCTCTCTCCCTCTCGTCTCCACTCGTCTACTGGAACTCTTCCTCTCTTTTCTTATATCCTCCTCTCTTCATTTGCCGTCTGGTTTACTCTTCTCTCTCTCCGTTTTATCTCTCCATGCTTAGTCCTTCCACTCTTCCACTCTTCGTCTCCATCCGTTAGTGTCTCCACCTCCTCCGACCTCCTTCCGTCGCTTCCTCTTTTTCTCAACAACTCTGCAGTTCAATCAGTTGCACATGTCCCATTAGCGATGGCCAGATAGATAATGAAGTTAATTAGAAGGCTAGCGCTCTTTAGCTACTCCCAGACCGCCCATCAATAAACACACACAAACACACAGAGACAAACACACACACACACACACACACACACTCACATACTGTTTTTTAATCCACTAATCTGCCCACAAGAAGACAGGGCATCATCCATTATTAAAGGCCGTGTGTCCCCGGGCCTTCTCCTCATTGGGTAGAAGTCCTGTAGTGATTTATTTATGACAGAGGATAATGAAGACATGTGTATCGCAGTGATATGTAGATCATCTCAGCACCGTGGTGGTGCAGAGTTCACATCTGCCCGTATATGCATCTGGCCCCAGGTTGAACCTCCCTTGTTATCCATTCTCTTCTCTATCTTCATCTCCTTCTATTAGCATCTTTGTTTACGTCCTTTTGCCTCAATCGGCTTTTCAATCGGTCACATGGCTTCTATCGTCTCCGTGCGTCTCATCTGAGTAATTTCAGACCGAGTCCTGTATCTGTCCCCTATCGTTCGCTCTGTTTGTACCGTAATTGTTCGGGCTCCGTTGTTATCTCTCTCCGCGGCGCGCTCCATTAGCTCACTCGAATGTGGTCCCAGCACTCCGCTGCCACTCAAGTTCTTATCTCAGATCAGTCCATGTGCTGCAGCTCTGACTCCCATCCGGTGTTTGACTCTCAGAGTTACTATAGGAATAAAGAAGTAGAGGCAATTTTCCTTTATTTCGCAGGAGATTAAAGGTAAGGTAAGTGATTCTGTTGAGATTTGAACTCAAGACTAAAAACAGAATATATCCCGACCTTCACTCGTTCCTCAGAAGCTCCATCCCCCCCCCACATTTATGCACGTGCATTGTCATTTCTGGGTGAACTATCCCTTTAATACCTATTACTTGAACTGTGCACCTTCACATTCTCATTTGTCTTCATATACGGCATTTTCTCGGAGAGCCATCACATAAATATTCATATCACTGCTGCCCCTGAAATGACCTCGACCATTAAGTCTTAATTGGAGATTTAAAAACTGACTGGTGAAGCTCAACGTAGGAAAATACACACATTTATATTCATATTATTCATGAGTCATATGGTGTTAGTTTGCATAGCCCAGTATCACATACTGGGACAAATGCACTGAGGGTATTGCGCCAGTTTTCCCAGGCACAGACGTGAAACATTCTGCCGCAAAACGCACACGAAATACGATCGGAGGAGTCGCAGCAGACGGGAGTCGCAGATTGTGAGCGTCAACATCATACGTCTCGTTACTCACTGTTCAGGAAGGATCGTGCAAATAACATGAGGAGGAGTTAACAGTGGATTTATCTACTAAGGGTTCTAAGCAAAAACTTATATTTAGCTAAAACCTGATTAGTATAAACAAGAAGATAAGCCATTGGGCAATAATCAATGATAAATATAATATTCCAAAGTTAAATTAAACGTTCTTCTTGTTCTTAAACGTACAATATGTTGACGTCTCTCAGTAAAAACAAGAATAAAAGACTAAATCATTTATTAGCGATAGCAGCCTGACAAATTCACACGTGTGTTGGGAACAATGAGGAAATAATTGCTCTCTGTTTAAATGCACATTTGTTAATTGGTATTCATCATTTTCTCTTAATTATTTGCATTTTTTATTGAACGACAACTCATTGCCGGAGCGTTAAGATAATGATCTCCTGTAGATTTTCTCATAAATACAAATTCTCGTTGTACAAAACCATTACATCATTATTTTCCTCTCACTCGCCCTCCTCCTCTCTCCTCCCTCCCTCTCTCCCTCTCTCCCTCCCTCTCTCCCTCTTCCTCCCTCCTCCTCTTTGTTGCTGCTGGTGCATGCTGGTCAGTGTGATCTCTCTCCAAAGAGCACTAATTAAACAACCGCAATAATTAAACAGAGTTTCCTCTCCGAGAAACACTCCATCACACAGACGTCCTGTCCACACACACACACACACACACACACACACGTTTTCAAAGGTCACTTCTGGGGGCATTACGAAGACTTACGTATTTATATACGGTTTGTTCTCACCTTAACTACTGACACAAAAAATCTGCCTTTTCTCAACATGGGGACAAGTCTTTTGTCCCCATGTTGGACAAACTGTCCCCCCTTGTCTTTGGTGCCAAGTTTGTCCCCCAAGACAGAAACACACACACACACGCACAGTATTGATCAGTGTAAACAGTGTTACCTGCACACAGCGAGTCTGACCTTGAACACGGGATTCTAATTAGAAACAGGGAGCGGCGTGTCGAGCTGTGTTCCACCCCCATCCTTTCGTCTCACACACACACACACACACATTCACACACGTATCCAAACCATGGACTCTAAATAAGAATGGACGACGCGTCTCCACTCCCTCCCACCATCGGTAAATTGTCCCAAAATACAACGCTGCCATCTTGCACCTAACGATTCCAGAAAGTCCGTCTGTGACTCGCGTATCTCGAGAATCTTTCATCTTATCGGCCTCAAGCTTTGACGATTTGGACAAGAGATACTTCAAGATTCAATATTACTTGGAATAAACAGGCGACCAGAACTCTCAACCTAAGTCATGTTGTCGATCCCAACAACGGTGCGATTACGACAATGGGAGCAGTCATGACAAAGGCAACGACAAGTGATTCTGGTTCTGTGGAGTTGAGCTCCACTGAACTTTGAATAAACAGGTGAGCAGCTCTTTGAGCAGCAGCAGCTCTTTGCTTCAGGTTCTGTGGACTGAGTCCGGCAGCAGCTCTTTATTTTCCGCAGCTCAACTACTGCAGGTCACTTTTACAGTTTCAGAAAGAAAACTACAACCTGAATCACCACAGGACAAACACTCAGAATGGACACTAGCATCAAATAACTAATTGAAACAGGACAGTCAAACTAATTTCAGTGTGATGACAAATACCTGAAATGACTGAAACCAGTTTTTGAGAAAAATGTATTTGACATCTTTTTAGTTTGGTTAACGTTCTGCTTCATAACACTTAATTAAAATATTATTGGCTGAAAGAAGTGAGTCAAGCAGGTTGTGTTAGCTGGTCAGAACTCTTCCATTAAAGTCTATTAGTTTTGGAAGCAGACGTCTGCCACAGTTGAAAAGTTAGACCGAGAAAGTCTGTCAGGAAAAAACTGAATTGCTCCTGTTTCTTTAAAACTTTGAGCAAGACACCAAATTTCCACTGAGGTTCCCGAAGCCGTTTGGTTTTATTGTGCCACATTTTCTCGTTACACTGTATGTTTGCTGAAAGAAATGTGACCTTGCAGTAAATCTCCACTGAATAAAGTGTTTTATGCGCACGTTGATTAATTAAAAGTGAAAACTGATGATGGATGATGCATCGTGATGGGACGTAAACTTCTGGATTTATTTTTGGAGCTAATGACGGATGTCCCTGGCCCAGAGTCAAGTTTTTATTTGATTATATTATATATAGTTTTTATATAATTCACAAATGCTGCTTTGAAAAATTTAATGTTTTTAATGTCAAACTTTCACTAGAAATATATATTTTAAATTGAAAAGAAAGAAACTAAAGCATTACTCACATCTTCCGAGTACGATTAACTTCATCTACAGATTAATTATGGTCATTTTTCTAAAGTCCATGTGCAGCTTTTGTCTCAAACATCAGATTACAAAAACAACTCTGAAGCGACAGGAGCAATCATTGCCACATTTTCTGCTCGGTGAAATTTCAGATGCTGGTAGAGTTTAATTTACATCTGAGTTTAATGTGACACGCTCTCGCCCTGTCAGCCCAAAGGGCGGCTGCTGGTGTGAGAGCCGCGGCGCTGGCATCGACCCACTATAGATTTCCCATGCATCATGTTTTATCATGGTGATATTTGATCTGCGTAGTGGAGGGGCCTCGCGGCACTCAGACGCTCCCACAGGGGCCTCGGTGGAGCCGGGGGCCATTAATAACCAACAGATGTATTATAAGTCGAGCCTGTGAAAACATGACAAAAGACTTTATCTGGTGGAATGTGACGGTGACTCGCAGCTGCTTCGGAATCCTGCCGGCAGGGACGGAGGATTCGTACACTGAAAGTTTTTGTCCACGTTACCTGTCAAAACAATGTGGAGAGATTGTGTGGAACTTCCCTTGATCCTCTCTCTCTCTCTTCATCCCTGTGTCCTCGCCTTTCTCCCACTTCATCTCTATTTCAAACCCCCTTTTCATTCCTGCTCTTCATATTGTGTTTGTGCTTTTTTCTCCCACCGACGTTGCTTCCTTCAGAGTTAGCACTCGGTGACAGCGGCTGGTGTGATTGTATCTGTTGTCACGTTTCTCCGCCGCCGCCGCCGCCGCCGCTCGCTTTGAGTTACCGCGGCGACAGTCGTGCTGTTTGTTCACAGGTGGAATATGTTCTCGAGGTTTTTCCAGCAGAGTTGATTCGAGCATTTCTAACTCAGAATGGCGTCATGAGGGAAAACTTATTTTATTGCCGATATGTAATCGCAGGTTAACGACTTCTGTCTTTTCAGTTGAGTAAAAGAAAACTGGAAAATCCACTGAGTATAAAATAATCACTGCCTGATTCTTGGAAAGTCGCCTGTTTAGCATTCGACAGCTGCAGTCGACGGTTTCCAGTGGAGACCAGAAACTTCTCATTAAAATTTCAACATGTCAACATTCATCAACTCGCCTTGCTGCGGAATATTCTGCACAGATGGTGGAAATGTTTTGTATCTGACGCGGCTGAAAGAAAGTGTGATGTTCTGTAAAGAGAAATGATGACGGTGTTGTTTGGGGAAAACAAAGCACATGGATCAGTGACGTAGAAGTGTTGACATCACAGGAGGGAGGTTTTTTTTTATGTTTTAAAGGAGAAATATGATCAGTGTTGCTTTCCTCTAATGTGTTAGAGGATTTTTGGGAAGTTGAAAAGTTGCTTTATCAGGAAGGGGGTGGGGGCTTTAAGAGACAGGAGCTAAAACCAAGTGTTTGCGACAGAGGCTGAAAAGAGGAGCTGCAGCGATAGATAGGCTGAAGAATGTCATGTGTTTTCTGAGCAGAATCTCCTTCAACACTTTACAAATCCTTTTTCACTGCTGTAAATCAAAGCTGCAACATAGAGACAACACGTATAGATTTAGGAAATCACTCACACCTCTACCATCATCTTACATCATCTTGATATTTTTTTAATATTACCAACTGGTACTTCTGGGCTTCCATAATTCAAAACTTTGTCATGCACGATAATTATTTTGTGTGCAAAACGTAGTGAAAAGGACAAATCAATCACATTTTGGGACTTCAGGGCCTCCGTACATGAGCCTGCCTCACGTTCTGTTTCGTTGTTATTGCCGTGGAAATTGTCGGGCAGTTGTCAAATGATGTCGCATGCAAACATCTGCTGAATAACTTTTTCCTCTGAGCTCTTCTTCATCTTGAAATGTACAATTTTCTCTCAGGCCTACACCCCTGATTTCACAGATCGCTCTCTCATTATTTGTCTCCCTTGCCTCACCCACCTTCATCGTCCTTTCTCGTACAATATTCCCTTTCCGGTTCAGTGAGGGAAACCTCGGATACAGCTGCAGGTCGAAGGTGACAGACTGGAAACCAGAGAGGACACTCACCTCTTGAATATGAGAAGAGTCTGATTTTAGAGGATTTGGGGCACGGTGCAGTGTCAGCAGATCAAAATACTGAATGGAATTTAGACAGTAAAGCTTTTCCTTGAATTATTCTAATTAAATCTACAGTCAGCAAAAATCAAGAGCAAGTTTTACTCCACAAACAAACTCAGACGACTTTGATTTTGCTGAGAATCCATCGCTCCTGAATCCATGAGTCATATTTTGAACGTAGACTCTTCTGTGGTCATAGATTTCCACCGAGTCGTCTGAATCGCTTTCCTTTTAATCACCTTTCCTTCCCCCTCCTCCCTTCACTTCCTTTGTCCGTCTCCTTGTCTGTTCCTTCTCCTTTTAAACGTTCCCTTTCTAATATTGGGATGAAGGAGCTGTTGCTTGTCTTTCTTCTCCTCCCTCAGGACTTTCATCTCCTTGGAAATGTAACAGGGTTTGGATTTAACTCCTCTCTACCTTCATCACACTCTCCTCCTCCTCCTCCTCCTCCTCCTCCTCCTCCTCCCAGTTTTTCGGACTTTCATGTTTAAAATCTCCTCTCTTCCCCTGAAATACCTGTTTGAGGAGCTGAAGAAATCTGAATATCAAAGTCACCAGCGTCTCTTTCTCTCTCCCTTCATCAGGTGGTGTCCATGGGTCTGTACCTGGGGGAGTCGGCCTATCTCAGGAGCAGCTGGAACATTCTGGACGGTTTCCTGGTCTTCGTCTCTTTGATTGACATCGTGGTGTCCATGGCGGGCGGCGCCAAGATCCTCGGCGTGCTGCGCGTCCTCAGGCTGCTCAGGACACTGCGTCCTCTCAGGTTGGCCGGACAAGCCCCTCCCACTTTGGGCGTAGAATAATGATCCCTAAAATAATAGTTGTTTTTTAAATGTGTCGACAGGTTGCATTTCTAATATGTAGTGGGAGTTTTATCCAAATCCATCAAGTATTTTGAAGTCTTAGTGTTTGTCCTTCAGGGTGATCAGCCGGGCTCCAGGCCTGAAGCTGGTAGTCGAGACCCTCATCACGTCCCTCAAACCCATCGGCAACATCGTCCTCATCTGCTGCGCCTTCTTCATCATCTTCGGCATCCTCGGCGTTCAGGTAAACATCATCAAATATGGATTTGTGTGCTGTCTCCATTCTCTTTCTTAATCGTGGGATATCACGAGCCTTTAACAATGTATGACTTCTCTGTGCAAACACTTGAATTGGGCCTGTTGCAGAAGTGACCTAACACCGTGACCCCCGTGCTCACCACGGCCCCATTACGTTTTCCTCGACATGAGAATTGAAGTGGGTCAAAATATTCTGTCCGGGTCCCAATTATGCTCCGAACATCAATTTAAAGCAGAAAGAAAAAAGCACAAGATGGAAGATTAGACGTGATTAAACAGTAACAGGTGAACATGAGGTGAGACGGCCATGAACCCATAATAAAACCCCACTGTCACCGCGTGGCTGAGGAGGGTAATTAGAGCAGGATCCAACAGGAAGAGGCACCGAGGAGAAACAAGCTGAGACGTAACAGGTGGTGGCGTCTTTCTACCAAAACAAAGAACAAGCTGCGTTCAAGCAAAAGCTTCGCGCAACCTTATCGATCCTTCACGGGCAAATATGTTCATTTTTGAATTCATGGGCCTCAGATGGAGGTTCGACCTGAAACTCTTGTGGAGCATAAACCTCCTTTATCAACATATTGTATTTACATGTACTGAGATCAGACACTTCCATTAAACAGAAGGGAAAAAACATTATGGTTTATTTATCTCAAAATGTCAAACTGGAAAATCCAAAGTGAATAACAATATGAAACATTTGAAAAGAGGAATACACAGAGTGCAAATATTTCAAAGGTTTTCTAGCTCTATTGATTACTAACGAAATAAGAAAATAAAATGGCACCATAGTCGGTCAATTCATACTTTAATTGTATAAAATGTTAGTCTCCTTCACTACATTGTCATTAATGGCTCATTAAACCACAGATATATCCACTATTTTACATTTGTCACCTTATTTACAGGCCTGTTCACATAGAGCTCACTTGGTTTTTCACATTTTTATTCAGTTAGCGCAGCAGCACGTGTTCTTTAGCGTCTGTTCTCCCCCCCACCCCACATTGTTATTCTCTCTGCGTGCGCTGTCATGTATTATTTCACTCACTCCTGTCTTTGATGTGGTCAACGTGATTGAGAATTAGAAACGCATTGTCTCAGGAGGGAAACCAAACTGTTGATAGTTTCACCCACACACTAGTTACTGACGCTAATTATGAAATTACTTCAAAACGCGGTGAGAAGTGTCCTCGTCAGATTTTATCTCTGTGTGCTTCTGCCTCTCACTTCCCTCTCGCTGTGTGTTTTCCTCCCAAGCTCTTCAAAGGGAAGTTCTTCTACTGTGTGGGCTTCGACGTCAAGAACATCACCAACAAATCCGACTGTCTGGCTGCCAACTATCGATGGATTCACCACAAATACAACTTTGACAACCTCGGACAGGTACGAGAAAGAGAAAGGAGACGTCACTGACACTCTGCCTCGATTGTTTAGAACGTGCTGATTCTGGAAAGTTTGCACAAACAACCGTGCAGAGGCTCATCAACACTGAGAATGATTTGCACACTCTATAGAATGTAGGTTTCCCTGTGCTGTGTCGTGCAAGAGAAACTAGAAACAGCACTCAGTAAAGTGCCCCCCCCCCCCCAAAGGCCCTAAATTCAAACGAGCTGCACCAAATTTCAAACACTCAAAGATATCAGACCTACTAACCTTGCCTGATTGTATAAATTAGGTTTAAGAGGATGGACAGAGGTTCAAAGATTTCATCTCCTTAAACAGCAGATACTAATGTTTTTCCATCAAGATCAGTGAATTATTTTCCTGGGAAATTGGTGATAAGGTCAAAATAACGTCTTAATGTTCAATGTTGAAAATAAGGGACAAACCAAAATTTGATGAGCTCTTCCCTGACCGCTGTCCCTTCCTTCCACCAGGTTTTGTGGAAATCAGTTCTGTAGTTATTGTGTAATCCTGTTGAAAAACAAACCAACCTCGTGGCAGAGCTAAAAATCTGAAACTCATCCAGCTCGGGTCTAAATACAGTCTAATATGTGTCTGTGTGTCTGTCTCCCTCCCTCTTCCAGGCTCTCATGTCCCTGTTTGTGCTGGCCTCCAAAGACGGGTGGGTCAACATCATGTACCACGGCCTGGACGCGGTGGGAATCGACCAGCAGGTAACAGCAGACTCACACTGTGGACACACACACACACACACACACACAGCCCCACGCTGACACACAGAAACTGTAAATCCATCCGTTTTCTGCCACTCACCCGGTGCAGAGTCGCAGTAACTGAACTGTAGTGGGCTGCTTAAAGTTCCGATTGTAGCTGAAGTTTGAATCACGAATCCAAACTTTAGAGCTTTTCCTTCAGGCTCAGTATTCTGCTCAACTCAAACTTGTGGAAACTGCTGCTGTCATATTTTATTCCTTCTTCCCGTGCAACATTGATCCCACTGCAGAAGAACAAGTTTGAAAATATAATATTCCACCATCAGTCCGTCAAAACTCACTCAGAATCAGGAGAGAAGTTCTCTGGGCTCAGGACAGAAACGCTGCACCTTGAATACTGGAGTGGAAAACTTGACCAGACTTAGAACCATGTGTCTCAGCCTCAGTCCAAACTGCCTCTGTGTGCTCAAATGACAGAAACCATCTTCTGAATCATTTATTATCGTGGACTCTGAGTTTTTACCTTCGGTCCATGTCCCGTACACTAACATGGAGGATGCAGGGTTAATGATGGACCACATGACGGCTCCCCAAAAGTGAATCCAAATCATAAATCTATTTTGATGCATGTCCAAGTGTTAATTATTTCTGGTAAGTTTGATTTTAAATAGACGTTTGATTCCATAAAAACAAGAGGAAATGTCATGATTGACAGCCGAGACTGACTCGCGATTGGCTGAGGGCTTGTATCAGCGGTACGTTGCTACCGCGGCTCCGCCCCCTGGTGGCTGTACTTCTGTATCTACAGTCTGTGTGCGTAAGAGGCACCAATTTGTTTCCTACATTGTAAAATAAACATTATTCCCGATCTAATCCTAATAGTAGCGCTACAGTACTAGTACTCAATGTACCGTGGTTCAGAGAAGATGAGAAATCCCAGTAAACCTTCCCTCACAAAACACGCACACGTGCACACGTGTGATGTCAAAGTCCAATGACACGATGCAAATGAGTGCACGGAAGCTGCTGTAAAGTGAACAGATTCCCTTTAGGATCGGTTTTATTTGAAAATCTATTAAAGAATCTATTAAGGGGGGGGGGCATTATTCGGGATGATTCAGTTTCCCCTCCTCGGGGAGAAACCTCGCTGCAGTCCAACGTGGCTCTGAATGACTAATCCAACGCTTTCAACGCTCCACACGCTTCCAAATTGAAAATCTCACTCTCATCTCCGGTTTTATTGCATCTGAGCTTGATTTTTGTCTGGTAATGACTCCCTCCGATATCTACCCACTCACCCAGTCCCCCCCGTCTCTCCCTCACATTGTCTCGCTCTCCTTCCTGTCCCTCTGTTTCCCTGTCCCCCTCAGGGCAGCTCTGGGACATTTGGACTTCATCAGAGGTCGATGTGTAAATTTGTCATGTAGATTATCTTTATTTCAATCCAGAAACGGATTTCCACAAAGCATCTTTCAGATTATCCCGATACATTAAAAAAGATCTTGTTCATTTTGTACTTTAACAGCGTATTGTCATAAATCCTCTGTTCTCCGTTCTGTTTCTTTTCCTTCTTCCTCCCCCCCTCTTCTTCTGACTTCCAGCCGCAGACCAACAACAATCCCTGGATGCTGCTCTACTTCATCTCCTTCCTCCTGATCGTCAGCTTCTTCGTCCTCAACATGTTTGTGGGCGTGGTGGTGGAGAACTTCCACAAGTGTCGGCAGCACCAGGAGGTGGAGGAGGCCAAGCGCCGCGAGGAGAAACGCCAGCGCCGCATGGAGAAAAAGAGGAGAAGTAAGAGGGTTGAGTAAGAAGGAGGGAGGAAGAGAGGGAGTGGGGAAAATAAAGATTGGAAAAACAGAAAAGTAGAAGATTAGGAAGAAAGATTGGGGCGTGAGGAAAGAGGAAATGGAAAGTTGGGAGCTAAAGAGCAGGTTAGGGTGGAAGGTGTGAAGGGACATGAGGATAGATGGAAGAGAGGAGGACAGATGGGACACCTGAACCTCGAGGGACAAGATGATGAAGGATAGGAGTCCTTCTGGAAAAGAGTGGAGGACCAGAGGGAACTAATGAATCAAGAAGGAGAGTGGAGGAGCGAACAGAAAGTGTGCTGTATAGAAATAATATTAATAAACCTTGAGAAATCATATCTTCTCTTGTAAATGTTCAGAAAACAGAACACGAGACTTATTACTTAATATTTGAAGTTACACATCTTTGACTCTCTCTTCATTCTTTGCTCTGCCCCTTGTTTTTTCTCCCCTTTGGGCATAAATACATCAGTACATAAATCTTCCATCAATACCTCCTCCCTTCTCATTGATCCGAATCCCCCACTTGACCTTATTCCCCTCTTCCTTCCTGACTCTCCGCAGAGGCCCAGAAACTGCCGTACTACGCCTCTTACGGCCGCACCCGCCTGGCGATCCACACTCTGTGCACCAGCCACTACCTGGATCTGGTCATCACCTTCATCATCTGCATCAATGTCATCACCATGTCCCTGGAGCACTACAGCCAGCCGCAGGTGAGCGCCCCCTCTTGCTGGAGTTGGAGGCATCGCCGCGGCGTGGGCGTCAGAGTGAGACACAGCAGACTTGTTCAGGGGCTTCTGAGTAGGTGGTTGATGCACCATCTGGATTTTTTAAAAGTGGGCACCCCCCGGAGGCCGGCTGCCAACCTGCTGCTCTGAATCAGCAGCAAAAACAGCCAACGAGCAAAACACTCATCCGCACGCTGGGAGACGAACACGCCGCAGACCAGGGTGTTGGTTATGTAAAATGTCTCTCAGAGGCAGAGACGCTCTCCAGGCAGAAATAGAATCGGAGTTAAATCTTGACTCTCGTATGATCTCGGGTTCTCTTCACACTTCTCATAGTAACAGTAAACTCGGTGTCTGTGTGTGTGTTGTGCGCTGTTTTGCGTGTTTTTACAGTCCTGGGCAGGCAGACGTCCGCACAGCGTGTAGTTTTAACTTGAGCTGCATGTGTTCCCACAAAGGGGACGAGTAGGTAGCAACAGCAGGTAGCAACAAATATCCTCTGTTCCTGTAATTCTTTAACAAATCCAGTTACTTTAGACAAAGAAGTGTTTCTGCTAAGTCATTAGTTTCTTCCTGGTAAGACTGGAGGTAATCGAGACAGAGGAAATGAACTGTCCGTTAACTGAGTGTCACAGCTGCTGTCTCTGCTTCTCTTTCTTCTATAACCGCTGTCCCTCTTTGACCCTCGTTCCTGCCTCAGTCTCTGGAGACTACGCTGAAGTACTGCAACTACTTCTTCACCTCCACCTTTGTGATCGAGGCCACTCTGAAACTGGTGGCCTTCGGCTTCCGACGCTTCTTCAAGGACAGGTAGGAAGGAGACGCTCCGAGCCGATGTGTGTGAACAAAGAAGCTGCTGCTGTGACAAATCCACCAAACTCTTCATATTTTCAAAGTTTTCCTGCTGAATATTGGAGATAAACTCTGGTTTTTAGTAACTTCTGAGTCTTTTTAACTGATCCACAGTTCAGCTTCACTCTTCAACTTGCTGGAGCTGAATCTGGCAGTTGAGACTGTGACTCTCAATCAGTTCTTCTCACAGGAGAAGGAGTGGAAATGAAAGAGGAAACGTTCTCCAGATTCACACTCACTCAACCATCGGAACACTTTTAATCAAGCTGCTGCTTTAAGGTCCAACAGTTTGCATCGTGTTGCTTTGACTCTTCATGAGGCAGCTTCAGAGTGGAAGCTCCACATAACAGTGATGTCTGGCTTTAAACTTCAATACCCACTAGTACCTCCATATGAATCTGTGCACAGCGCACATGTCCCTGGGATGTGAATGTGTATATTGAAAGATTATTTTCCGAGCACAGAGCTCGTTGTGTTACAGCTGCCACCTGTCGTATGTTCTGAGAATCGACAGGAGAAACGCGTGAAATCCTTTTTGCATCATCAACTGATATTTCCTCTTTGTGTTGATTACGAATAAAACACAGTTTGCTTCCTGGTTGTAGAAATAACCAGCGTTCCTGTGTGTTGGATAAATAAAAGACTCACATCTGAGGCTGAGCAGGTGGATTTTAATATCTTCACCTGACAATCCAGGAGGAAGGTCTTTTCTCAGCCCTGTGCTCAGGCCGGGGGGGGAGCAGCTGTGACGGAGCCGCTGAATATTATTCGAGGTTCCTTACTATGTAGATGTTATTATTGCAGCCTGCGATCTATTTTTAAAGAATTGCGGGTCTGCCGGAGGAAATTGCTGTTGGTTATTTTCCCCCTTCCCAATCTTCCGATGCTATTTCAACGTCCTTTGCCTTCCTCCCTGTTTCTGTCTCTCCCTCTTTCTCTTATTCTCTTCATATGAACAGAATAATGAATGGCCATATTATAGCTTCTGTCCTTCATTTTAATTCATGTCTTTATCTCTCCATCCCTTTGTCTTTTCCATCCCTTCCTGCCCTTGTTTGTTTTTGGAAACCCCCGGCTTTGTACGGCGACCTCGTGTTGTGTGCATGTGTGCATGTGTGTGTTTGCACCCTGTCAACTGAGATATTTCCTGCGACGAGATACATTAACTGTGGAGGAACGTACCCTAGGCAGCAATTTTGCAGTAAATTGAGTTAGAAAATGAAAGAAACTTCTCTAGATTGAAAAGAATCGGAGGGAATATGTTTTCAGAAAGCTTGTTAAGCGAGCGTGCTTCCCAGCCAAGAGGTCACATCACACTGTGCTATGTTTGACTAAAGGTAGTTTGCACAGCCATTGACCAAGTGACATGAGAGTCGGTCTAATTCAAAATGTTGTATTTGGAAACTGCTCAGCATGGAATTCAAACACCTGGAAGAACATGCTCCTGACAGACAAGAACTTCTTGAACAAAGAAAAGAGAGGGTGCATAATGAAATTCAACAGTTTTGTATACGGAGGCTTGAGTCCTCGAGCAACAACAAATGAAACACTTTTGACATCACTTTGAGTCGGAGTGTGTGCAGCGGTGATCGTGGAGCGAAAGGCCTCAGAAACATGTGCTCAGTTTTCATATCCTGAAATAACTGATTAAACCCAAACACTTTAACAAACATCAGTGTGATGAGATTTACCCTAAAATGACAGAATCCATCGTTTAGGAAAATGTATTTCACGTGTACTTTGACTTTTTAGTTTGGTCCTTGTCTCATCTGCTAACATGGAGGAGGCAGGGTTTTAACCTATACTGCAGCCAGACATTAGGGGGCGATAGAGATGATTTGGCTTCACTTTTGTAAAGCTCTCATCTTCATTTGCCGTCTACACAAACACAAACTTTGTGTTGCACTATGGTTTGCACTCATGACCTCAGCCTTTCAAAGATACATTGGGTTCAATTATAACTTCAACTGAAGAAATGTGTTTGTTTCAGTCATGAGACCATCGTCAGCTTTGTACCATTACACTTTGAATTTATCACAAACCGTTTGTTTTTACCATCATATTATTGGAAATATATTCACGTAGATATTTGTGTCTAGACACTTAAATAGGTCTTGGTCTGTAGTTTTTAAATGGCAGATATTTGTAGTGGTGATAAACCGTGTTCTGTATTCGCGGCTGGATCGTGGATCAGATGATGACTTAATTTGTCATGTCATGCACGTGCAGCCGCCCAGTTCCAAACACAAATGGCAACAGACGAGTGAACAAACGAGAAGTGATGCATCCGGAGCTGCAACATTTGCATAGTTGCAAAATGTTGTAATCGAATTAGCATAAATATTCATGATGGGCCTCCAGGTAGTGTTGGGCTGTGACGTGTTTCCTCCTGCCAAGTCAGTCGTGGGACAATCAGGCAGATTATGCATAAAGTTGATGTAGGACATGAATATTAATTTGTAAATTAACATAACACTGACGTGTGTGGTCATGACGTCCTGAGCAACACACACACACACACACACACACACACACACACACACACACACACACACACACACACCAAGAGAAGACTTCAAACTCATTCTGCTGATTCTGCTGTTTGATGGTTTCACCTGCACCAGATTCTATGGATTAATGTAGATTAAACTCTGTGTGTGTGTGTGTGTGTGTGTGTGTGTGTGTTTGTGTGTAGATGGAACCAGTTGGACCTGGCCATTGTGCTGCTCTCAGTGATGGGCATCACCCTGGAGGAGATTGAGATCAATGCCTCCCTCCCAATCAACCCCACCATCATCAGGATCATGAGGGTGCTCAGGATAGCACGAGGTACGCACACGCACACACACACACACACACACACACACACACACACACACACACACTTTTAACCCCATGTCCTCACAGCGGCTCAACAGGCCTCTCCCTGTCCCGCACGCTTTTAATGTGAAATGTTAGAGGAAGAGTTGAGCTGCACTGACATGGGATCAGCTCTGAATAAAAAAAAACGCTAAGAGAGATATTTCCCATGTATCACTTTCATCAGTTTAACCACTTAACTTAACTTCTTAGAATGATTTGACATTGGTCCTTCTCTCATTTCACTTAATTCCAACATGCGTGTGTGTCATTAACCGTCCTGTTGTTGTCCAACTCAGCCTGAATGACAGTCAATCTGATTCCACTTCTATCTTTCACTCACCTTTTTTAATTCCACACTCATTCAGCTCCTGTGTTCTTATTATTCAGAGGAAATTATAAAACTCTCTGTCCTCGCTGCACCAGCTCCTCTTAACTCCCCACCGAGGAGGATGAAGACTAATTAGATCAGTCTAACTTAATCCTCGGCCTCCTCCCGTCGACCTCTGCCCTCTGTAGTGCTGCCCAGGCACTGCTGAGTGGCCCCTGGGGTAATCAGCCAATTAAACAGCAACCGCTGGTAAATAACAATCGAGTGGTGGTGACTTTTCCTCTTTTCTGTTTCTCCCTTTCATAACATTTTTACCACTCTCTCCGAATGTTAAGTAACTGGTGTGAGTCTGGGGAAGAATATTAATGTTGAGAATGTTTCAAAATCGTCCACCTCTTCCTCGTAGCGGAATTTTAAAACCACTCTGAATAGAAGAAGAGAACCAGCCCCACTGGTCGAGCAGTTTGAAGATAATAGGTCTAACAGCTCCATTTATAGTCATCTGGCACTTTTCTGCTGTTTTCCATAAAACTGCAGCACTGATTTCACCTACTACTGTAAATGATAATCAATATGAAATATATGTAAAGAATCCAAGGTACTAAAAATGTGTTATATCCAGAGGAAAGGGACAACCAATAGCTAATGGCTGTAGTATATTTTGGGTTAAAGGTGACGTGACATCAGATGGTGGCACATTATTTTATCACGCACACGTACGTGAACGTAGCAGCGGTGAACCTTCACTTCCTGTTCACTCAGACATATACTTTAATATTGTGTATGAGACATCAGGGGCGTTGCAGCAGGGTGGGCACAGCAGACAGGGGCGATGAGAGGGGGCCCCTGAGGACGACTGATGAACTGCAACAACAGTATTTCACTCAGAACACATTGGGAGGTCGTCCAGGAGCCACGTGGCCACGTTGGTTTCAAACCAATACGTCCTGGGCCACATGACCCGCTGCAGTTTCACAATGAGCCAAACGTATTATTTACATTTCGTCTGTGATCATATAAGTTCATTTGTCTGTAGTCACTGACACAATATCAGCACTGACCACCACGGTGAAATGAGTCAAATCTTCCACACTAGAGTTTCTCTCAGCTCCTGACATCGAACACACGTGTGAAACAGAACTGATCACAAGTGGTCACAGGAGACACAGGTCACTCACCAGGTATGAACTAGTGACTGGAAGTGAGTTTGGAGAGAAGCTTCTTACAGCAGCTGCTGGATAATGATGTAGAGAAGCTCTGACCAGGCTCCACCACCACATCCACACTCTCCAACTCCCAGGAGCTTTTATTATGTGAACGACCGTTTTCGTTCCCCGTCCGACTACAGCCTTGGGTTTTT
The DNA here is from genome assembly GCF_022539355.2 of Hippoglossus stenolepis. NCBI lineage: Eukaryota > Metazoa > Chordata > Actinopteri > Pleuronectiformes > Pleuronectidae > Hippoglossus > Hippoglossus stenolepis. Next base: position 26,907,911 of record NC_061484.1, read on the forward strand.
TTTCTCCCCTCGCTGCTTCCGCCCCCATCGTCAGCCACGCTCAACCAGAAATTGGGCCGGTGGGAATTGCGGAGTGTCTCTAAGGGAGAGTCGAGGAAACCTATTTCATCTACCGTCCATTTGCTATCTCTCTCCTCCTCTTTCTCTTTACCTCTCAGTGTTTTGCCCTTTGATTCTCCTTCTCTCACTCTGCAGGTGTTTTTCTTTTATTCGTCACGTAAACACATGTGTGCAAAGTATCACACAGACACAGACACACACTGACTATGATCTCTCTCTCTCTCTCTCTCTCTCTCTCTCTCTCTCTCTCTCTCTCTTTCTCTCTCTCTCTCTCTCTCTCTCTCTCTCTCTCTCTCTCTCTCTCTCTCTCTCTCTCTCTCCAGTGTTGAAGTTGTTGAAAATGGCAACAGGGATGAGAGCTCTGCTTGACACGGTGGTCCAGGCTCTTCCTCAGGTATGTGTCATCACACACACACACACACACACAGACACACACACACACACACACACACACACACACACACACACACACACACACACACACTCACACACAGGTATCCTCCCTGTTGTTATCACAAGCACACACAGGACTTAATTAACATTTGTGGAATGATAAACGACCGGCGTGGATGGAAGCTCCCGGAGAATTGTGACATTCAGGAATTCGGGTTATGACTAAAGTTGTTTTGCCCTCGATGTCGCGACTCTTCATTCATGGAATATAAAAACTAAAATGTTTCATTCCCAAAGCTGTTAATAAGACAAGAGGAGCAAGGAAGTGCTGCTCCCTTGATTCAGAAAGAAATTCTTTAACCTTTAATCAGCTTCAGATATATATATATATATAATTTGTGTAACTGTGGAATTGATTAAAAAGTAATGTGCAGAGATGAAGTAATTCACCTTTTCAAAATGAAATTCTAAGTGCACTGGGCCAAAATGTTCCTCTTTCCTCTTAGAGGACTGAGATAAAAATGACTCGTCTTTATTCATCTCATGCATCTTCTCCAGGTGAAACATTTCTTTTGCTGCAGATAGAAAAATAACTAAGTGAACTTCTGCCTCCTTTTTAACATTATGAACCTCTAAATCTTTTTTGTCTGTGTTTTTCTGCGAGCAAGCCAGAGAAAAGTGCACTAATGGATGTTCCCTCTTCAAAACAGCTCTTTATTCAAGACATTCGTAATGGAGTGATTCTGCGTGCGGTGGATTTTTGTTTTTTTACCGAAGCTGTGACTTGGTCCTCTGAGAGAAGTTTGTCACCCTGATGTACGGGTCGGAAAACATGTGCACACGGACACGTTAACAAGAATAAACACCGGCTGACACACTGAGGTCAAATGACTTTTCTCCACCTGAACCTGTTCTCCGTGCTGTCCCTGCTCTCTAAGACACATTTCAATGGTTTGGATGGGTTTGATTTTTGCGGTAGAAGTAGAACACGACAAAAACACATAACATGTAAACACAAGACATCACAGGTCAACGGGAAATAAATAAATGTTTTTTAGATACAGGCCATATTTTCTTTCCTTACTCATAGCGTCGCTTTGTCGTGACTTCAGGCTCCTTCGTGCTGCTTTTACATATGATAAGAGATGCAGCTGGTGACTTATTGTACCAGATTTCCTGCACAACTGCGACAGAAGATTGTAGAAAGAAGATTTTTCGTCGTGTAAATACAGAAAATAACAGCAGTGCGGGTGTTTTCGCTCTGGAAAGCAAATGTGTAAATATCAAAGTCCTCTCTGACAGTGTTCCCCTACAAGCTCCAGGCTGCAGCAAGCTGCTCCTGCTCCACAGCTTTCTCTCAGTCTCCGCTCAAGGGATCGAAGAAACCATCGGCTGGGCTCATGTTACACGATGCAACCGGCTTCAGGGCAAGTCGCAGCTTATTATATCCACCAGGAAACATCAGCGTGCACGACTGGAGAGCGAGGGTCCTCTGGCTCTGCCTCACCTCTCCGAATCATTTCTCTTTTCTCATCGTCATTCCCTCTCTTTCTCCCCCTCCTTCATCCTCTCCTCCAATAAAAGCTTTACGTCTCAGTCCTTCCTAATCCACTCTCTCTCTGCGTTTATCTGCCTCTCTAATGGAGATTTTACAGTCACGTATTCTAAAGCAGCCCTTCCCTGTGAGGTGACGGAGCTGATGGTGTTCAGCTCAGCGCCTGCTATCGCACCCCAGGGGGTCCTCTACTCATCTGCATTGCATATCACTGTCTGCGAACGCTGCGAGCCCCGGCACGGATGGATTCACGGCTGTTATGGAGTCAGCAAGTGAAATTTTCCCCAAACTGTGTAATAGAGGGATCATCCTTGATTTGAGGCAGGGAGGGTTTTTGTTGTGAGTTATTTTAACCTCCAGTTTTTAGTGTTTCCAACTATTATTCATCTGATAAAACGTTTCCAGCATGTGCCTGTTCAGTTTGATAACCTCAAGGCTTTGAAGAAAAACATTAAAATATCAAAAGTGCTGGAATATCCGGTGCAAAATCAGCCTGACAGGAGAACGACAAGTGAAATCATCTTGATCGCCCCCTGGTGGCTGGCTGCAGTGCATGTCATGAACCCCGCGTCCTCCATGTTTGCAGACGGGACATCAAACTTCACGTTAAATACACTTTTCTCAAACATTTCTCTTATCACACTGATGTTTGCTGACGTGTCACTGCACCTGGATCTGGGATAGTTTAGCTTCATTTCTGTCCAGCAGGAGGAAGCGGAGACGTATCGTCCGTCTTCATGAATCAAGTTAAATCAAGTTATTTGTAAGAAGTTGGACATAAAGTTGACACAAAGTTAAACTTGTTTCTCTGGCCTATGATACGCAGCATTGTTTGGATAAGGATTTATTTTGCAAGTTGCTTTAATTTTATATGGTACATTGTACAGTTCAACAGTTTGTACTTTATTCGCTTTGTAGCTAATGAGCGGTTGAATTTACTTAGTTGCCACGGAGACGGATGCTCCCAGCACAAGTGGCTCTATGACGACCACGCCGTGTGAAGAAGGGTTTTTGTATTGGCATGAATATTGCGATAATCTTCTAAACTCAACTATATCGACGAAACAACTACACGAGTAACGTGTGTTTAAATGACGTGACTTTCTTTGTGTGCCAGGTGGGGAACCTGGGTCTGCTCTTCATGCTGCTGTTCTTCATCTATGCTGCTCTGGGAGTGGAGCTGTTCGGAGAACTGGGTGAGATCCACCGTCCACTTAGTCAGAAGACAACTTTTAAATAATTACATTACTTGTAAGAGGCTCATTTTCTTTCACGTTTTCAGTTTAATTGGTCAGATAAAGATATGAAGGCTCATCAAGGATACAATTAGTTTGAATCAAGTTCACTGCAACTGTCTTTATTTTATTTTGTTTGAATGAAAAGTTAATCACAATGAGTTAATCCTTCTCTCTCTGAGTGGACCTGCTATCAGGTAGATAAACCGATGGAGCCTAAAAATAGACTAATCCATTTCTGTTGCTGTGTGTGTGGTGGGGGTGGAAATGAAGGAAGGTCGAACTCAGGTGACGTGAAATTATAATCAGTCAACCAAAGAATCAGTTTGTAATGAAAATGATAAAAAAGTCCATTATTCTTATTCAAGGTTACAGGGACTTAATTTAAGTTTTTTTTTTTCTTTTTTAATCCAACATTTCTCAGTTTAATAAAAGACGCTTTTTGACACCTGTGGCACTTGGACACTTTTCCAACCAACTCCTCTTCTAATAGATTCTGGAATCCTCCAATGACAAATGTGCACTTGGTTGATTGTTGTTTGTTCAGACGTGAGTTTCAAACCTCTGTGTGTTTGGGTCCTTGAAGCTCTCCAATCAGCTGCAGACCTTTTGTCCTCCGTGTGCTTTGTTCTACCTCAGAAGAATCAGAGGCATTAAATGGACAAATTAACCAACACTGCAGGTTACGGTTGTTAGGTGACGGCAGAATCACATTTTACCAGCAAACGTTCGCCTCTTTATTTCTTCAGAGCAGACGTTTTTCACTTCACTCGGCGTTTCAGCACATTTCTCACACATGCAGCTTTTAACGAGGGCATGTGGAGAGAGTAAAATCATGAGTGGAGACGTTTCAGAGACAAAGTAACGGGCGTAATCGTTACTAAACAAAGACATGTACATGTTGCTTTGTACCTTTGCTCCGTCCACTCTCACGATGTTGTTGTTATGTGACTCAGTTTTAGTTACTTTTAGGATTTGCTTTCATAACCTCCACACCAGTATGATGGTGGTGTAACTTCTTGATAATCGAAAATTGCCTGTTTCAGTCAGAAAAGGACTTTTCATGCATTAGCGCCGGCCGGAGACATTACGTTCTTTTGTTGTTTTTACACACAAACATGATTTTGATCTCTTGAACATGATATCTGGTTCTGGCTCGAGGGATTTTCTAGGTGAAGTTTTCACTCTCTGAACCGGTTTCCTCTCCCGTCTCGTTTCCCCCCCCCCTCAGTGTGTAACGCCGACTACCCCTGCGAGGGGATGAGCCGCCACGCCACCTTTGAAAACTTCGGCATGGCCTTCCTCACTCTCTTCCAAGTTTCCACCGGGGACAACTGGAACGGCATCATGAAGGTACCAGGTTTGATGTATTCACACCACGCTTCCCTCCTGACATTTCCACATTTTTGTCACCGGGACTCGGCCGTGTAATCGGCTACGCTGATTGGTTGTTACATCCCTCTCTGCCACCTCATCTCCCGCATGTTGAGACGGCACAAATTGTCTTTACACGAGGGGTCAAGCAGAACGGGGCAGACTAAAAGCAGCTCCAGACATATTTACAATTATCTCCTTCTTTTTTATATTTCCTGAGCCGCCCCAATTACATTTTACAGCGACCTCCTGACAGACAGACGCCGGGACGTGATAGTAATTGAAGGTCCTCGGTTCACATCCCATCACCAGGTGTCGAAAACGTTAATGTCCACTCAATAGAAACCTTTCAAGGGTGATTGAAGATTGAACTTTTCTTTCCCAAAATATGTTTATATTGGATCCTCATCCTCATCTTCGCTCTCGTCCGTCACCTCAATCAACTCAATCCCACCCGAGTTACTGAGCTCTTAAACTTTTATCACCGCTCGTATGTGACGTGCGAGAGTGAGAGTCTGGGGATGAGAACTCCAAACGTCAAGGGAAATTACTGCATTAGATTTGTTTTTATTTATTTAGCCAATTCAATCTCAGACGTTTAGAGGAAAATCACCAACAGTTGAGCCAAATTATTATGTTTTAAATCAATTATCTGTCATAATTATAAAAACTATAATTTAACATTTATTCAAGAGTTATACCAAATATCTCAGTTTCTTAAATGTGAGGATTTTCTAGTTTGTTTTTTTACTTGTGAATCCGATCGTTTAAACAAGAGGAGATCGTGATGCACTTTGTATATTATTTTATAATTATCTTGTCTTTTTATACAACCTCTCTGATTTGTCTCTCGTCCACCTCTTCATTCTATGTCCTCTTCCCCTCCATCTCCCCAAATGCTCACTACTCTTCCATGTTGTCCACCCACTCTTCCTCTGCTTCTGTCTTCCTGTCTGACCCTGTCGTCCTTCTTCTCTCCTGTGACCCCTGATCTCTCCCACCACCCCCCCACCCACCAGGACACGCTGAGGGAATGTCCACCAGGCCGTCCGGGCAGCGACTACGGCTGTCACGCCGGACTGCAGTTCATCTCTCCCATGTATTTCGTGTCCTTCGTGCTCACGGCTCAGTTCGTCCTGATAAACGTGGTGGTGGCCGTGCTCATGAAGCACCTGGACGACTCCAACAAGGAGGCGCAGGAGGACGCCGAGATGGACGCCGAGATCGAGCTGGAGCTGGCTCAGGGAGGCCTCTGCTGCATGGGAGGCATCGGAGCCATCGCCGGGGCCACGGGTGGCGCCGCCAGTGGGGCGAGTGGGGCCGGAGGAGTGTCCGGTGCCATCACGGCGGGGACGGTTGCGGGGCCGAGCGGTGTAGTGATGGCACCGCTGCGAGATGAAAGAGGAGGAGGAGGAGGAGGAGGAGGCTCTGCAGCTCACGAGGGACACACACACCATCGATGTCGGCTCTACTCTCCGGCTCAGGTGAGAGGACTTTTACGTTTCTCAAGAGAATCATTTCTCCTGATACAGCCACACTTTTATTTATGCAGATAAGAGCTGAGAATATTGTGCTCTTGGGTTTATTTCTATTTCCTACAAGTGACTTCCTGCTTTTCCTGCACATTTGCTCATAAACCTCTCAAACCCAGATCGATATTTAATGTTGCCGTAATAGATGTTGACAATTTAACGGTATTTAGAATCAAATATATCCTTCTCTTGTCTAGAAACTGGTCGACATCTTCATTTCATTGTAAAGTGACTCAGGGTCTGTAACAAAACCCAAGCAGCTTATAAAAATCTGAGATAAAATTCGAAGAAATACCGTTAAAAGCTGATTTGGGTTGAGTTTTATTCTGCGTTCAATCCCGATCCGTCCATCCCATTCTTATGAACACGACATCCGGGGAATTTCACTGCATCTGACACAAACATTAATTTGGACTCAAGTATGACCTGAGTAGAATTTGGAGGTCAAAGATCAAGATCCCAGTGCCCCCCCCAAACCCTTTTTTACCTCATGAACAAGTTTTAATTTGAGAGAATTATTAAAAAATTTGGCACGAATGTTCACTTGAACTCACAGATTAATTGATTTAGCTTTCAGTTGTCATAGGGTTAAAGGTCACAGTGACCTCATATGAGTCTGGGAAAAACAAGTGTGTAGACTAACTACAGGTCGGACAACCATCGAGTGGTGATTCTAGTTTGGAACTATGCCAAGTGACATCATTTCCTGTTTTCATCAGAGAGATGGAAGTTCACCCTAAAGTTGGACGCTATATTCAGACAATAGATTCAGAACACAGACCTTCAGTAACTTGAATGAGTTTGTTTCGTTCAGCTGTGCACTGTTTCATTGTGTGTGTGTGTGTCTGTGTGTGTCTGTGTGTGTGTCGAGACTTGGCTCAATAATCAACCCCCCCTCACCTTCCAGAGCACCACAGAGGGGATGTAATTCGGGGGGGGGGAACACTGCCATGAGTGTTGGCTCTCGTTCTTGAGCTCCCTGATTGCTGTGCCTCAAACAGCGAGTCAGTGCAGCCGCCTCTGTAATCACACTCACATAAAATTATAGTACCTGCAGATGAGAACAGGTATTTTTAGACGGGCGCTGGCTGTGGCAGAAAGAAAATGAAACCAGCTAAATAAACAAAGATGGAAACAGAGGAGAGGTGGGACAGATACATGGTAAATGATCTTTTTATATATATATGTGTGTATTTTTATTCATATAGTGGTTTTCTGGTCTTGTTGACCACTCAAAGCACTTTACAGTTTACTCACTGCATCTCTGGGCAGCACTTTTTGTCTGAGGGGTTCAGTATCTTGCCCAAGGGCACTTCGGCACGCAGATGGGGAAGACTGGCATCGAACCGCCGACTTTCTTGTGAGAGACACAGAGAAAACAGGAAATGGAAATTGGGAGCAGCATAAGGACGACAGAGAAAGCAAGGTGTCAGTTTGGAAACGGATCGTGTGACTAAGTGACGGCTGCAGCAGGAGGACGAACGAGAGGCTGAATAATTGAGCGACTAACTGTGTTTGACTGTTTGATTGAGTCGCCTCCGACAGGAGGACGTGAAGGTGTGTTGGCACCTCGGCGAGTCGCCGCCGGAGTGTTCGCTGTGTAACGTCAGCTTGTTTTGGGCGAGTGGCGGCGGAGTCATGTGACCTGCAGTGAGGCTCATTAGACGTGACCCGGCAAACACAAACACTGATGAAGAGGAGCTGAGGCAGATGAATGTTGGCGTCTCAGTGGCAGCTGTGCTTTAAACAAAGAACCTGTCAGGACTGCGGCTCTGATGATTTTGTTCACATCAGATTATTTATTCACTGAGTTTGAAATCAAAACAATAAAGCACCATTATTCAGAAAGATGCTTCCTGCAGCTGCGAGAATCTAGAGAACAATTGAGTCTGTAACGATAAGTTAAACCCGTCATTTTGTCGATTGTCAATATGAAAATATTCATTAAAGCAGATTTCAGCTAAGTTGTTCAGGGTTTTGCACTGAAACCAGATTTTTTTCCAGTCCTTGCTTTTATGGAAACTTGCTCCACTGCCTGTCAGGGGCCAAAGAGGTTAATTGTTATGATTTAAAATACCACTTACTGGTCCAGACTTTATTAGTTTCCGTCCAACTCTGTCCGATCGTTCCTAACCTGCAAATTATAAATAAAATCAACCCAACAATCTCGAGCCGTGTGTGACGTCTGGGATCCTTCCAGCAACAGAACCCAGTTTATCTGAGACTGTTCCACGTGAAAGCTAATGAACCTAAGTCATCTTTTGTACTTTGGCTCATAGCGGAGGAAATTAACTCTGTCATCCATCAGAGAGTGACACTGAATCAATGGGTGAGAGAAGAGGGAGGAGAGAACAGAGGGACGGGCTGGGAAGCCCAGTGAGATTGTGAGTGGGTGGAGGAGTCTGTCACTGTCTCATTGTCCTCGGAGCTTATTGTCTCTCAGATATTTTTAACCACCAGTAAAGCACAGATCACGTTTTTCTCTCTGTATCCACTTTACTTTAAATCTCTGCTCCGATCAGCCAGCGAGGGACTTTGTCCGTCAGGATTTGATCCACAGTCGGACTCAGATGCTCAGATTACGCAAAACGAGAAGATTTACAAACAAAACAAGAATGTGCTTTATAACATAGTGTGAGTCAGGGAAGCCAATGAAGTAGAATGTCCCTCAGTAGAGCCAAGGCCCAACAGTCCGCGTACATTCAATCAAGCTGCACCAGATTTCACACACTCACCGATATCAGTCCCCTAAATATCCACAAATCATTATTCCACAACCTCAACGTCTCGCAATGTTAAAGAGTTCTTTCCTAGCCCATGATCCATCCTTAATTTTCAAAAAAAAAATTGTTTGGTAGATTTCTGGCTAAAAGTCAAGTAGACAAACAAACCTTGAAGTGACAAGGGGTCCAGGGCCGTGAGTCTTCGAGCAGGGAAGGTGTGGCGAGGAGAGTTCGGTGAACGTGGAGGATTACTGATTACTTGAAATCAAAACACACACAAACCAAACAGAGCACCAGGAAGTATCTACAGAAAAAACAGACAGAGGCGATCGTAGAATTTAAGCGACTTCTCACACAACTGCTGTTGCTGGGGAGTCGGGGGGGGGTCGGCCAGCTTTTCTATGTGTGCATTCAAACTGAGATTCAATGTTTTTTTAGTCCCCAAAACCAGAATCACAAGCAGTACAACCAGTTAACTTTGTGTAAAAGTAGACATATGAAAACAAGTGGAGAAGCGTTAAGAATCTCTTTTACCAACCGAGAGCAAATCAGCAGCAAACAGACTCGTATATTCCCTCATGTAGAAAAGTGAGAGCAAACAAACCAAGAGAAAAGACACAATGCTCATTAAAACAACTTGTTTCAGTCTTATTACCGAACAGTCACCGAATCCTCTGCAGAAAACTCATTAGAGCTCCAGAGATCATTCAGACTCCCTGTGGAGAAAAGCTGGGATATATATGTTTTTTAATGAATGAACAGATAATGTGAGGAAGTTCACAGTTCGTATAAGAACCTATATACTTATTGTCAAAATGAGAATTTCCTCCTGTTTATTACCTCCGACAAGAACCCAGGGTCGGATTGTGTGTTGGTTGGTTTGTTTGTTTCTGAGCAAGATTACACAGAAATAACAGAACAGGGAATAATTCATGGATCTCGATGATAGAAACCAGGCAGATTTTGAAAGATTCTGTGCAGCTTGAATATACGAGGACTAGTGGACCTCGGCAGAGATCTCCTCTAATTAGGGGACTTATATTTATATGTGTGTGTATGTGAGTCTGGATCCAGCAGATGCTAATGTGGGTTTGTAAGACGATTGTTGCACTTTGCAGGTTAGTCCATGATCTTGAACATTAAATTCTCTAAACATCTCATTATTTGTTGAATCTGAACAGACTGACTCTGTATTTATACATTATCTACAAAGACACACGCATCAAACTGTCTTTTTCAATCGTCATATGATGAACTAGAAGGAAAACTCAAAGTGTAATTTGGTGTCAGTGCACGATATCCGCTGTGTCGGGTTCAGAGTGGACGGAAGCTTTGCTGGATGAGAGAAACCAAAAGCCAGAGCAGTGAATCAAACAGGGTCATGGGCGTCACTTACCACAACCAAGGCCCCCGAGCTTAGCCAATCAATCAGGCTGTCTCACCCCTCACTGTGCGGCTCCCGCCTCTTGAAACAACGTGTGTGTGTGTGTGTGTGTGTGTGTGTGTGTGTGTGTGTGTGTGTGTGTGTGTGTGTGTGTGTGTGTGTGTGTGTGTGTGTGTGTGTGTGTGCGCGCACTCTCCTAGTGCATTGTGGGTGCTGCCAAGGACCGGCTATCGACTGGTTCTTCACCTGGCAGTAACTCTCATGTGGAGAGAGGGAGGAGCTGAGCTGAGCTGATGTGGAGAAAGTCAACTTGGAGTTAAAAAAAATTCTGATGGTTCAGGAACGAATAATAAAACTAAATCAAAATAAAGAGCAGCAGAGGCTAAACTGCGAGCCAGAGTATAGAGGAGGTTAGAAAGTAAAACGGACACTAAAGGATCCGTTGTTTGTGCTTTAAAAGTGTTTATTAACATTAAATGAGCCAATTATCGGTTATCACTGTCTATGGGAACCCGTCCGCTGGTGGTGTGGTAGATTGTGTCTCCACCTTCATGTGGCTTCGTGGTTACAAAGTAAAATTCAACAGCTAATTAGTTAAAAAGGCAAATAACAAACCAGCTGCATTTTAATCTTATTTCACATACAAAATAATACATCATGCAAAATAAAACATTATCCAAAATATACCGTTTATAAAAGGCCACAAAATCTTGAATGAGAGTAGAGAGGAGTAAGTTTTATGTCCAACTTGTCATATCAGTCCTCTCGATATATATAAAGTTTCCTCTCTTTGTACAAATATTTTGGCCCCTGTCCCTTCCACTAACACGGAGGAGGTAATGTCCAATACTGCAGCCAGTCACTGAAATAAATATTGTATTTCTCTGCATCTACAGTGTCTATATGAATAATCTTGTTATCGATATAAAGGTAAATGAAAGAGATGGAAGCGCCTGTTTCAGTTTCTGGGTCAGAGTAAATGAAGATGAAACACAGAATAAATGAAAGATTTTTATTTACGCCTCACAAAATTGTACAGGGAATATTTCCTTTGAAATAATACAGATGGAGCCTGAAATATAGAACAAAATCACATCTGATATCTAATAAACATACAAGCTACAGAGTGAATGCAAGTTTTCATGCATACATTTAAAAGTTCTTTCCTTCAAATAGAATCATCTGAATTCATTGATGTTTTCCTCGTTCCTCGAGCTTGTGAAGTCGTTTAAAACACAGCACAGACACAATCAGTCAATCCAAGGTTGAGTGAGCCTCATTTTCTTGACTCTTATTTTTTAGGGGACAATGTGAGCACCTCAACTTAAAATGCTGACCTTTAAAACGTCCCCCTGACTTTGTAAAAATAAAATAAAATACATAATTTGAAGAGCGCTGACATTCTTCAGTCCCTCTGGCTCGACTTGAAGCAGCTGCCAGCAGAGGCTGAACATGACACCGGCTCCAGCAGACGGCCGTTTATTAAACATCGTGGTCAGTAGAAAGTTTGACAAAATACAGCGAGAGGAAAGAAAAGGGTGAAGAGAGAGAGAGAGAGAGAGAGAGAGAGAGAGAGAGAGAGAGAGAGAGAGAGAGAGAGAGAGAGAGAGAGAGAGAGAGAGAGAGAGAGAGAAGAGGAGAGTCTCTGATATTTGAGTAACAGACAGTGAGTCAGTGTTTTCTGTCAAATCTCCACAGTGGCAGGAAAATAAGTGAGTGGGCAGCAATGGAGGAAACAGGATTCTGCAGAAAGACGTGGGACAAGTTGACAAAGTGAGAAAAAGTCTGTGTCTGGAGAAATGATGAGCGAGCATTTAAAAGAAATAAGTCATATTTTAAGGATTATTCAATGAGTTGTCACCAGAAAAGCTCCATGTCGCTCTTTTGTTTGTATGATAATATGACACTAGCAGGTGTTTAGCTTAACTTGGAAATAAAAAACTTGAATTACATTTTATATCTAGTTTGTTTCGGGTTACGTGCTGGATTCTTATTGGGCCAGGGCCAGGATGACCAGGAATTAGTCCCCTCCCACCACTTCCCCTTAGTGAACTCAGGAGACTGAGCAACTTAAACCTTCTCAAATGCAAATGAATACAACTGTTACTTGTGCTGCTCATTGTGGGAACTGTTGTGTTTCTTTATGATGACTAAGGTCTTGACCTTCTATGTGAAGAGCCCTGAGATAATGTGTATTGTGATTTGGCTCCATACAAATAGAGCTGAACTGAACTGAACGTGTGTTGCAGGAGAGCCAGTGGCTGGACAGCGTGTCTCTGCTGATTAAGGACTCGCTGGAAGGAGACATGATTGACAACCTCTCCGGTTCAGTTTTCCACCACTACTGCTCCGCCCCCGTCTGCAAGGACTGCAAGAGTCACCCGCAAGAGGTGAGAGGGGGGGGGCACACACACACACACACACACACACACACACACACACACACACACACACACACACACATCCACTCAGTCTTTCACCTTCTTTATTTACCAGTGAGCGCTGGGCTTTAATTTTCTCTTTTTCCAATATTCCCTCCAGAATCTGGAGCAGCAGCTTGTTGCTCCTGTTCCGTTCTGTCGTCTTCCCTCCTTTCATCCCCATGTTTTATTCCCCCTGCAGCTCGAGGTGTTCAAATAGCAGCGGTGAGATAAAACCTGAGGCAGCACAAGCTCATCAATCGCGCACAAAAAAAAAATCTGCATCATTCCTGTTCCTGCTAATACACTCAGACGAATAAAGGCAGCGGCCTGTTTAATCCCCAAACTGACAATAAAATAACGTAGCCACAATCAAAAGGTGAATGTTCTTTTGATTGCAGTGACAAACCTCGGTCTCCTTTGAAGGGAAGCTCTTTAAATGTTACAACCAAAAGTCAGATTGAGTATTAATAAAGTATTTAAAAGCACAGAGGCACAAACGTCACTGTGAGTGAAATTGATTCTTTGTAGTTCTTGTATCGTTTGTGTAGTATTTAGCGTTTATGTGGTTTTTTTATTACCTTAAAGGATTTGATAACAATACCTGAGCAATCCTTTCTAAACTATAATATATCGACCAATATTATTGATTCTATGATGGTATTGCAAATGTTTTACTGCCTATTATCGGTATTTGCATCATTACAAGACAGAGACCGACATATTGTAAATACGTTCAGTCCACACATACACAGGAATATGCAGCATATGCAGTATCAAACAAACCACTGTATTACCACTGGTGCATTTATGTTCTGAAAAGTACTTTATTTTCCCAGTCGTATTATAAAAGGAACATCCACAATAAAAGGTACAACTAAATATTTAATGGCTGAAGTTGCAGTGGTATACCAATAACCGTGTGTGTGTGTGTCCGTCTGTGTGTGTGTGTCTGTCTCTGTGTGTGTGTGTGTGTGTGTGTGTGTGAGTCTACCACCTCCAGTACATCTTGAATGCTCGGCTGCAGTGTTTTTGCTCGGCTGGACGCTCCATCGAGCACATCGAGTGTCCGGTCGCACGAAAGCCTTTCGGGAGTGGTGAGCCAGTGAGGGATCGTACACTTGCTGCAGCACGAGGGACTGATCTGTCAACTCTGGCTCCTTTAGGGGACAACGTCCTCAGCGTCGCAGTGGAAGTTAGCAGCAGTGAGAGCTGTAGTGTGGAGGAAGCTGTCCATCACAACCTGGGAGTCAAAGTATCTGGGTTAGGTAGTTTTAATAGTGCCAATATTGAATTATACTGAAATAAGACCAATTAGCTGAGTTGGGGACAATATTTTCCTGTTTGTTTTTCACTTATAAAGAAGCAGCAGCAGATTGTTCCGGTGTAACAGGCCATAGTATTCCCCCAGTCCGGACTATACCTGGGGTTAAAGGGGTCTAGGCTATTTTACACCCCCGGGTATAGTTTGGCCTCGGACAGTTTATCCCCGGGGTATACTCTGGCCTGGGCCAAAGTATACCCAGGTTTAATCTGGGCGGGGGTTAATTTGGCCTGTTACACCGGGTCCGACTCGTTCACAGCAACAGGAACATGTGGGGAACATCCAGGCGAGGGGCGGAGCCTGTAGAGCAGCAGGAGGCCGGACATGACGTATAAATTCTGCTGTGGAAAGATCAGTGTTGTTGTTTACAGCTCATCCACACCGGCGTCGGCCCTCAGCACCAAAAGATCTGGAATCTTGTTGCGTCTTCTACGTGTTCGGCTCCTCTTCTTCATCCTGAGATATATTTGTTTTATTGTGTGTGTGTGTGTGTGTGTGTGTGTGTGTTGTGTGTGTGTGTGTGTGTGTGTGTGTGTGTGTGTGTGTGTGTGTGCGCGTGTATGAACAGGGAGGAAAATGCTCACCCGAACCTCACAGCAACCAGGTGTTTCACAAACAGTTTAGAGAAGGAGAGGCCGTGTGTCAATCCTGTAAATGTACAAATGTGCACACCCGGCGCTACGTCTGAATCCCCGGTCGATACAAGATCAAACATCTCAGAGGATCCACATTCTTCCATTTCCCCCTGGTTGTTTGTTTATGGCTCAGTTCACTCGAAAAAATGATATTTATTTAAATATTTGCGTCTCTGTCCCCAGACGGAAAGGGCTGTAAATAATCCTCCAATTATTAAGGTTTCATGATTTTCTAAGTTAGGTTTGCAGCAAACGTCTTTGTGGGCGAGCGGCGGACGAGTCTCACTTCCTCGTTACAGATTTGCAGCTCAGCACTGGATGTTCCCATCGCATCGTAATCAAGACTCTGTGTTCTAATGTTTTTTTCCCAGCTGCGTGGACGACTCTGTACAATCTGTGTGCAGATGTTTCCATCGTGACGGCACTGAGGGCGAGAGGCTGAGGACGAGTTAGAAGTTTAATAATATACAGTTTGCACTTGAAGTTGTATTTTTACATGTTGCCATTATTGCCCTAAAGCACTTTATTCAAAATCAAATCTGTTATTTACTATAAAGGTAAAAGTAGCTTTAGCCCACTGAAGAGGTTAAATCTGATCATATTAATTTCTGTAGCTGCTAATTCTCTCTGCCGTGAACCATCATGAAAGGTCTCTCTCTCTCTCTCTCTCTCTCTCTCTCTCTCTCTCTCTCTCTCTCTCTCTCTCTCTCTCTCTCTCTCTCTCTCTCTCTCTCTCTCTCTCTCTCTCTCTCTCTCTCTCTCTCTGAAAAGGTCGAGTCACACGTCGCAGCCAAACCATTTACACACGGAACCTGTTTTGTCCCTCGTAACTCACGAAGACGTGTGAACATATTAGAACTAAAACCAATTTCAGCTCAGAGCAGAGGTGATCCCGTGATGTCAACCTGATGTATGTGCAGATTGCATATTTCCTTGTGTGTGTGTGTGTGTGTGTGTAAGAATGCATGTGAAGTAGTGTGACCTACCAGGGAAACTTGTATCTCTGTCATTAAATGACTATCTACATACATATAATGAGAACTACACACAGGAACACATTTACTCTTCTGTCTCTGAGTAAATCAAAGTTGCTGAGGTGAGAACATGAATACAGATGTGCTGAAAATGACGTCATCTTCATTTCTTATCTCCTTAACTCCTCTGCCCTCATTATTATCTCCAATCTAATCAAACCACGATGAATCCACCTCAGAAACTTTGAGATAATGTTGTTTCTCTATCTGTAGGTGTTTAGGCCGGTTTCACAAACGAGGCTTGAGCCTGGTCCCAGACCAAAGTGCCAGTCTTTAACTAACTGGTCTATTGCTGTTGCTCTTCTCACCCAGTTGTAACATCCACCTACACTTTCTGCCTCTCGTCTGATTCAAGGTGTGAATTACCTTACACCCAGTGGATGTGACTGGTTTTGCTGTGTGTCTGTGCGTCAGGTCCGACTGGCTGAGGTGGAGCAGGCGTCTCTCATGTCGGAGCAGATGTCAGACAAGTCATCGTCTCCGGCGCTGCCTGATGACCTCAGCCTCGACGAACACAGCGTCTATCAGCTGCTGGTCCGAGACAGACAGGTACACACACACACACACACACACACACACACACACACACACACACACACACACACACACACAGCCTCATGTCAGGAGCACAGAGGGAGGCAGGTGTTTCAATCAGGCGGTATAGCATGTAAATAGTAATTAATGATGATTAACAAGATGGAAGAGGTGTGATGACATGAGCTGTGACTCCTCAAAGCCCCAGAGACAGTGTGTGTGTGTGTGTGTGTGTGTGTGTGTGTGTGTGTGTGTGTGTGTGTGTGTGTGTGTGTGTGTGTGTGTGTGTGTGTGTGTGTGTGTGTGTGTGTGTGTGTGTGTGTGTGTGTTTGAGACAGTGATCATATTTCTTGTTCCAGTGGGGACTCTGAATGGGGATGGAGGTCCCCATGGCAGAGACAGGTTTGTGAGGACCTGGACATAAAGTTTAAACAACACTTCGTCTCCCACAAGTGAAGTCAAAGCATCTCAATTGCCCCCTGGTGGCTGGCTCCAGTATAATGCATTATGTCAACGGGTGTCCCCTCAGGGATAGTACAAGCCTGTGTGTGTGTGTGTGTGTGTGAGAGCACGTCTTTCATATCTCCATCTTCCCATGAGCTCTTTGCTCTCCGCTCTCCGCTCACAGCGGTTCCACCTGGCCCGTTTCATCACCGCCGTTATTGACGGCCTCTTCATTTGATCCAGTTTACAACCGTCAACAACAGCCGAGCAATTCGACGCTTTGAAGCCGCCGTTACGTTCTTTTTACCACATCCAATTTTAATCAGACTTGTGTCGATGGATAAAGGAGGGGACATGAAAAGGAAGCTTTTTGAAATTGGAAACAAATTGTACTCAGATTTCTATTATGATGAGAGGGGAAATGAAAGGCTTCAGGTTTATATCTGAACATCAGTGCACCTGGATATCAAGCTTTTCTCTTTCTCCGTCTCTTTGTCTCTCCTTCTCTTTCACCCGCTCACCTATCTTCAATGTGCCTCTTCTGTTTTCTCCTCCTGGCTGGCAGATGGGCAGCAGTGACTCCCACAGTTCAGAGGAGTGCCCCCCCCAGGTGGGCTACACAGGGCTTCGTCCGTCCAGCTCAGGAAGCGAGGAGGGGACGCAGGAGTTGTTGGAGGTGGGTGTCCAACCTCAGATAAGTCCTCCTTCGCTGGAGCAGCAAAGCCAGGCACACTTCACAGGTAACAGAGTAAATATAATGGTCTTACAGCATCACACCTTAAACCTTCTAGGTTTCCTGACAAATCACCAGTCCTCTTCTTTTGTCCTGAGCTAATATAAAAAGTATAATAACTTCTCATTCAACACCAGTAAAATGGTTCCACTGAATCCTCCATATTATTAAATCACATTAAAATAATCCCTGTCAGGGGGACCTTTCTTTATTATGGTTATTATGGTGCTGGGTGACCCTCGCTGGTATTTAACCACCGCAATTTCATTAAGCCGTGACTTTGACATGACATTGATAATATGGTTTAAATAACAGGAGGCTTTTTCTGAACGTTTTCACGTAGCTACACAGGGACGTGTGTGATATTCCACACACATGATTGACTTCCACTGCAATTAAAGCAGTGATAGACGAGGCCAGCAGCGACGCAGAGATGTTGATGAATGACATGTTATGGAATGATGATGACTCTTCCCCCTCCTCACAATGACATGGTTGCCATCATTGCGACAGATGGAGCAATGCAGAGCAAAGTTGATTCAGGGAGACGTTCAACAACAACACAACAATGTGTGAGCGATGTGGACTGGATGTCACTAAAGTCACTTAGCCGCAGCAAAGTAAAGAAGTAAAATGTTAAATACCACAGACTCTCCCTTGATTCTCGGGTACAGATGTAGTGTTGAATGAATCTGTGCAAAGATCTGAAAAAGAGGTGATTCTGACTTTTTTTCCTCATAAACATTTTAATTTATTAATTTTATTACAGATATTCCACAAGAATATCAACAAGGCTGAGATCATCAGTGGGAGCAGGGATATATATTTTAATGTCATCTGATAATGACTGATTCCATGTTTGAAGATGACAGAACCTAATGGCAGCAGAAAAGAAAGGGTCCCTGGATTGAACCCTGGGGTACACCACACAAAACACAGTATTTACTCATTCTGAGCATTACTCCCCAAGGAAAACTAAGTTAGGTGCAAGGTTGGACGTGAAACTGTCTAGAAACAGTTCTAGAAACCTTGACACAATAATGGAACACAACACAATCCACTGAACATAAAACATTTAAGTTGGAACTAACCTTTAACCCTCTCATTTCAGACGGTGATGGAGAAAGTTGCAGCGGAGGTGGTGGTGGGTCGTCGCCCGTCTTCCACTTACCAGCAGACTTCTTCCACCCGGCTGCCGCGGCTCATCCGGGCAGTCCGGGGAACAGCGTCGGCCCCGGAGACAGGGGGGCGTCCATGTCGGCCTCTCCAGCCTCCTGGGCGTCCCTCCGCTCACCCGGAGCCAACAGCAGGCCCCTGAGCTCTCAGGTATTAGGAACAGATGAGTGGATGCATGTGTGTGTTGGACGGTTGGATGGAGAGACAAATGGAAAACTGACATCGGTATCTCGGTGCAACACATCAGAAACAAGACGGAACAGTGTAAACAGACGATTCCTGAGAGATCGTTCACTGAACCAAAGTTGTCATGCATCAAACACACATCAGGCAGTCAGATGGGATTTGCCAAATGAGGTATAATGTGGAGCGAGCTTGTGATATGGAAGCTCGGTTCTCTAACCTGCCTCCACCTGTAGCTACGCCCAAAACAAAGGCACCAAATAACAACACAAGAGAGTGATTCAAAGGTGTTTTATGACAGTTTCTCAACAGTAAATAAGATTCACGTTGCTTTTGGAGAAAAGGTGACGGGACTTTACCCGATTAGAAATCCACACTCGACTGCGGAGTGACATGATTAGAAGATTGTGCGATGACTGATCAGAACTCGTTCAACTCCACATATTTATCTCTAATTAAAGCCAGGAACTGATCGACACTGAAAACAAACAAGAATGAAAAGGCCCTTATTTTCGTCCTCGTAACCATGGCGACCGATTCCTCTCTCTGTCTCCTCTACCTGTTTGGTTTGTTTGGCTCGTGCCTGAGAGCCTCTGTGATCCTCAGCTGCTACAGTAATGCTCTGCGGCACTCGGCTAATTAGCCCAGCCAGCCCTGAGCCTGATACCGACTCTGTGCACATTGTTGTTCTTGGCTCGCGCTCTTCACGCTCTTCGTGTCCCTTCTCTTCTCTTTCCTTTATCTCTTCATGTCCTTCTCTGGAGTTTCTTTCTCTCTTTTAGCCTCGCCTCTCTTTCTTCTGTCTTTCGGTTCTGTTTCTGCCAACCCCTCCATTTCTCCCCTTTCATAATCTCTCCCTCTCCCCTGTGGTCTCGTGTACCGAGAACATGGCGCGTAACAGTGCCAGCCTTCGCAATGATGATTAACACCCTCCTGCCTGTGTAACGTTTTGAGTGAAACTAATTCTTAATGACACAAAACTCTAAAACACAGTTTAAAATTCTGTTGCATCAAAAAACGTCCGACACTAAACGGTTTGTGTTTTGAAACTATCTTTTTTAAATTCCAGTTTGAACTCTTTGCTCTGTGACACTCTGAGCGGTTGAGGTGCTTCTCCGAAAACTTGAACAACACTGGCTGCACTGAGAGGCTGCAGGGACGGAGCTGAGTGAGCACCGGCCCTGAGAAAGGAAACAGGACTGAAACAGCGTTGTTCATTTTGAGTCTTCAAAGGCTTCACATTTTCAGAAAATAATTACAAATTAAGTAAAAGAAACTCTTCAAGCAAAGAGGAGGATCCTTCGTTAATGTCTGACAGCAAACGAGTGCTGAGCTCGACCTCGGTTCAGTCACACAAGTATTTTGTTCATATTTTCTGTTATATTAAAATTATTATAGGTATTATCGCAGTATTGTTCAAATGTATTTTCAATAAAAGATCATAATAATATAAAAACCATATAAAATGTGCAATGTTAACATTGAAGAAGAGAGGTTTTTATTTTACTAAAGAAGCTTTCTGCTTTAACCATGAAAACCCGGTTTAGGTGAAACCAAAGTAAGTAAATCAAACATGTACATGTAAACAAATGACATAAAGTAACACAACTTGTGGAGCGGAGGAGAGAAGTTTGTTACGTTAAATGCAGATGTCGACCTGATGTCAATTTGTTAGACAGTAGATTTTAGCAGTTGGCCAAAGCACCGGCAGCAAATCACCATGTTATCACGAGAATTATAGATTTAAAAGATACAATTTACCTCCGTGAAGCCAGTGTCCGCTTCATCCCTAGAGGAGGTAAATCTTTTCTCCTATATTGGGGTTTAAACTTTAAATTATTATACTGAAACAGGTTTTACAGGATTTAATTCAAACTGTGCAACACAGATGGAATCAAGTCTAAATTGAGTTCATCTTCCCTGTTGGTGCTACACTTATCTTTAACTTTTCCCTTTTCTTTCTGACTGCCTCTGTCCCTTTCTTTCGCCTCCTCTGTGCAGCACCCGTCCCACAGCGACTCGTCCCTGGCCACGGGCAGTTCGGAGGGCAGCCTGCAGACCACCCTCGAGGAGGGTCTCAGCTTCAGCGTCTCCCCGCCTCGGGACCTGGATCTCCGTGTGCCTCTCCCCTGCCCTCCTCCGAGCCACCACTTACATCCACAGGTACCAGACACAGGAGACCAGGGCAACCCTGTGCTAAAGAGACGCAGCACTACTTTGACCCTCAAAGCCACCAGGGGGCACCAGAGGAGCCAGAGGAGCCAGAGCAGCTGCGGCGGTGGCAGCACCAGCCCCGGCTGTCCCCGGCAGGACTCCATAGACCCGTCGGATGAGGACGTGGGCACGGGGACAGGCGGAGACGGCTGCCGTCAGACCTATAACAGCGAACACTTGTCGGAGACACTGAACAGCCTCTCACTGACGTCGCTGCTCACCACGGGCTCTCTGGCTCCCCAGCTGGTGAAGAAATGTAACAGCACAGGCTCGCTGGACCAAACCAATCTATCCGCACGGAGTAAAGATGGACGCCACGTCTACGGCATAGATGCCCACGGTTACTTGTCCAACCCCTGGACAGAAGGAAGGGCGAGAGGTGACGGTGAGAACAGTGACATCACAGGCTTCAGCGTGGAAAGCAGCCGCCGACCCTCAGACACAACCTTCAGGAAGAACAGATGAAACACTAGTTGCCTCACTGTGGTGGAACTTTATCTATTTCCATCTCTGGACCTCTGGAGCAGAACAGGGAGAGACTCTCAACACGTGTCCTGTGAAATTCTCTCGTCTTTGAATCGTCTGTTCTCTCTCTCCTTCCTCCTCGGACCTGGCGGCTTGAGATCAATCATTTCTCTTCTTCTCGTCAGGATCAGTGCTTTCTGTTTGAAGGGACTTAACAATAATGACAAGGGGCTTAGCCTGTTAGCATAACCAGGATTCGGCCTGGCAGTCCTGGGCTTCACATTTGAGCCATGCTGAAGGGCGGATTATTCAGAAAGCCATTAGAGAGACAGGACTGAAAACTCACAGTGATTGATGAACGCTACTAAAAGGTGATGTCATTCTCATGAAACTGCTCGAAATCTACGTTTCCTCCGAGGAACAGGGCTTGTTCGACCCAGCGTGCCGTCAACAGTGTTGTCAATGTTGAAACGATGCCCTGATGCTTCTTTTGAGGAAGAGCTGAACTTTGTACAGGTGTTTTGTGTTGGTTTGTTTTGGTCCCATCCATCACTAACAGTAGCATCAACCTACCTTTTGTCCAGTGGCTCGCAGAAAAATGGAAAGGTCTCGTATTTCATGTGTTCTTTTTTCGACTTCAGCGTGTTGAAGTTGTGTGAATGTAGACGCGTCTGTCTCCGGGAGACGGAGACAAACAAGGAGCCCTGGACAGTCTGAGTATTGACAAAGGGCCAGTTTGAATAGAAGGGACGGTTACGTGACTGCTGCTGAAAATACATGTGGGTTGTCAGTGGAAGCGTTGGCCACTTTCCGAGTGGACGCTTTGTGCTTTCTTCGACCCCATGAAAGGGCTAAAATGTGTTGAGTGCAGACCTGGGCCAAATTCTGTCTTTTGCTACGAACAAAACAGTGTCTTTAAAAAAAAGGTACATTCATTATTTCTGATGATAATATAAAGAATATAATTCTGCTTTTCTGTATTCAAGCATTTTAAACACGAAAGAATTAGAAATTAGCTTTTCATACCCAACACATCAAGAGAACTCTATTTAAACAGAAAGTTCTGTTTCCTACAGGGCAAAAATACACTTTGTAAAGCAGAGGAATAAACACATTTATTATAAACACATTTAAACGTTTGACAACATTAGGAGTCCCGAAATTTTCAAGCTTCAAACAGTATCTCTGCATCGGGCAGCTGTTGAATTTGGATTTCCTGTTCTGAGAGGCCCAATGATGCTGTTGAAATGTTCTCGTATTAAAGTCAACAGAACTATTTAGCTCCGCTTCAGGACACTTTAAAGACTTAATTCCTCAACGTTTTCCAACTTCTTGCCAAAACAAAACATCACGGGGCCTTTGAGTTAAACCCAGAGAGCTACAGCACACAACCGTAGACTGCAAATAAAGATGGACGACACGTCTCCACTTCCTCCCACGATCCAGAGGCGCCAAGAGCCAGAGTCTCCGCAGTGTTCGTCAGTTTCAGCTGCCAGTCATGACCACGAATCCTGTTTTTATACCATCGAGTGACTGATTCAAATAAAACTCACGTGAAACCTGAACCTGTGAACAAACATCAGTGTGATAAGAAGAACTTCAAATAACAGACACCCTCTTTGAGAAGTTGTATTTTATGTTTATTTTGTTTTCTTTAGTTACAAAAAAGTCTGTGTCCCATCTACTACCACGCAGGAGGCGGGGTTTATGACCTAATTCGAGCCAGCCACTAGGGGGCGATCAACATGCTTTGGCTTCACTTTTGGGGTGCAGACATGTCGTCCATCTTTATTCACAGTCGATGAACACAACATCCAGGAGATAAACGGTTGAACTAAAGGGGCAATTGCTATTCAGGCAATAACTTAATCAACAGTAACAACAACTACATCTCTTTTGTAGATTGAATGAAGGTAATTGTTGACCACCAGGCCGTTGTATTAACAGCTGTTGTGTTACATGTTAAGCAACCAGGACATCACAAGATGGGATTTACAGGTTTTTGTTTGCTGCTTCAAACCCAAATGAATATTTGACTCAGGTCTGCTCGAGTGTAGCACGATACGAGAAAATAACCCAAATACTACGACAAGCAATGTCTCTGAGCACACGTCAGACATTTTGACGACACGTAATGACCCAGCGTAAAATATATATTTGTGTCACAATCCAGAGCAGGTAGTCCTCAGGTGGACAAACACACACACACACACACACACACACACACACACACACACACACAGTACATACATGTTGTCAAAGGCACAAACAGCCACACACACACGTCACATTAAGATCAAAGTCAAAACAGTGCAGGTCGATTCTGTCGCTGTTTGAGACGAGACAGAAAAACCTCAGTGTTTATCTCTCTCCCTCCTTATTCTCATTCAATTGTAATATCTCTCTTCCGCAGGGAAGCCAGAGTATTAGATAAACTATGGACGCCCCCCCCCCTCTATTGGAGATATGCAATATGCTACAGTAGATGTACAGTTAGATGTATGAGACTCGTATAGATAGGCAATATGGTGAGAGAAGATTATATTTATGAATTCCTGTATTAGAATAAAATGTCAGAGAGATTCAAAGGTCAGTGAAAGGATGATGATGTATTCATGTATTCCAGAGTGTTGGAGTGTGTGTGTGTGTGTGTTCTTCTCTTGTTTCCCCTTCATCTCCCTCAGCCTGAGTTTTTCTTTCTCCAAAATGCATGTGGGTTTTTCTTTTTCCTGTTTTCTTAATGTCATCCTAGTGTCATATAAAAGTGAAATAGATTTTCAACAGCCGCTGACTCCTGAAGTCGTTCTTTCCCACTGAAGGTTGCTTTCTTTTTCTCTTACATATTCAGGGTTGTGTCAAAGGTCAGTGTTGGGTTCAACTCCTTTATTCAAAATAGGTTATTTTTGCAAACAGTGTCCCAAATGGCACGAATACAAGTAAAATACCAAGTATCTGGGTAAATTAAATTAAGCTGAATGAATCCTTCAGCCTGAGTTGTTAACTTCATTTATTTTTCATGCACTGATTCAAGAAAATTCCCTTTTTAAATGTTATACATGAAATATAACTTAATGTCTCTCATACGACCATCGGGTGGCACAGTGGTGCAGTGGTTAGCACTGTCGTCTCAGCAAAACCCAGTTCTTTCAGGTGGTTGTTTGTACCAAACCCTGAAAGTGTTTAGGTATGTGTCTAGTTCGTATTGTTTCAGGAAGCGATGGAGCTGATCTCGACAGAAGTTGGTTGTCATCCTGCACAAAGACAAGAAAGGATGCAGAAGGTAAATGAACATTTTCTTTTCCATTCAGTGGACATTCCTCTACAAACATTGCTTCGAGCCTCCCGACTTTCAGGCCCACTGCGTGTGGCAGTGCTGCTGTCGGTGAAACTCTTCCTCCAGTCACTCATTGTGAATTCAGCGGGGCTGTGTTCTCACATTGACTCATGTAGCTGTCAGCTGGACGCTTGAAATGTTGGTTATAAAATTACTGAACTACTTGTGGTGTTTGGTGCTGAGCCTGTTGCAATGAATATTATAGAACGTTTACAAGTTTGCAGGGTTGATTCTCCAGAAGAGTAGAAGAGTTGGCATTTAGGCTAAAAACACGGTGTAAATGACGCCATTTCGAGTCAAATTTGATTGTCGGGGCTTATGGACCCTTGGATGACACAACAGGAGCAGTATGTTATGTTTTTTCCTGTGTTTTGTTTACATTTATCGATCCCCATTTGCTTGAATTTTATCGGATTTGGCTGCAACGCTGTTAACCCCTGAAACTCCAGAAGTGTTTTGTGGCCTCGAACACTTCACCCACCTTCCATCGGCAT
The DNA here is from genome assembly GCF_022539355.2 of Hippoglossus stenolepis. Taxonomy (NCBI): domain Eukaryota; kingdom Metazoa; phylum Chordata; class Actinopteri; order Pleuronectiformes; family Pleuronectidae; genus Hippoglossus; species Hippoglossus stenolepis. Next base: position 26,933,157 of record NC_061484.1, read on the forward strand.
AGTAGGGTAGATAATGGGAGAATTATAATTTTTCGGTGAACTATCCCTTTACTGACATGCGTCTGGCTACTTTTATTCTGCTCCACGCAGAACACTCCCTCTCGGCCCTTTCATTAGATCTAAAGGGTTTGATGTTGTTTCATAATGACAACATCATCATTAATACCATTGGATGACAAATGATTGGCTCATTTAAATAAGCTGTAGATCTTGTCTTTGATCTTATTGGTTCTCAAAGTTAATGCATTACAAAACTCCGACTTTAGATGATGATTTTTCGATCTATAGAAGCTGTAAGTTGTTACACAACACCAGAGTATTCAAACTAAAGCAGGGCCCATAGCTAACCCATAGCCTTTAACAATGTGCAGTGCAGTGCAATGTTCAGTTTATTGGCAGGTCAAGATGGAAACACATTTCACCCACCTCGGTTTGAAGAGCAGACCAGATCATCTTGAATTAGATTTCAAAGGTATCATATGATCAAAGGCTCTTGACTCTGTATCAAAAGACATAACAAACAGACAGAGACGATTCATTTACAACTGCAACACTTAGCAAACTAAGTGGAGATCAGCAAAGCCCAGAAAAAAGGAGCAACACAATAGAAGTTTGTCTTTGTCAGTACAACACAGTAAAGTAAAAGTTAAATTGTCTCACCCACTGGACATTAGCCTCGCTTAAGAAACGTGAAAGTTGAAGAAAATGCAGGATTACAAACACTACCTCAAATGCAATGTGACCGTGGGCAGTTTAGAGGTTCATCCCACGGAGAACGCCATCGTTGTCGAATATGAGGTGGATGCGTCCATACTGGCAGAGAGCGGAGGTGATATCCTGGGCGACCACATGGAGGGACAAAAAATCCTCTGTGTGCCGAATCTGTCTCCCAGTACAGATGTGGGAGCCTTGGCCCAGAAAGTGGTGAAGGGTTGTGAGCTCATCTCTCAATCCTATTTGCCCCAGGTTGAGCAGCTCCTCTACTACCTGCAGAACAGGAAATCGTCCTCTGTGACTGGCAAAGTGGAGAAGAAGGTGGGAAGAAGTGTGAAACCTCGAGAGTTGTCTTTCTTTGAAGGAATTGAGTTAAATGAGGAAGCCAGTATAACCAAACTGGATGAATATGTGGACTTGCTCTATGAAGACATCCAAAAGAAGATCAGAGGCTCTGCTCTCATTCTGCAGCTCGCCCGCAAACCTGAAAACCTGCCTGAACTGCTGCACAACGAAGCAGCTCTGGGTGCTCTGGCCAGAGTACTGGGAGAGGACTGGAAACAGAGTGTGGAGCTGGCCACCATTATCATCTACATCTTCTTCTGCTTCTCTAGTTTCTCCCACTTTCATGAAGTGGTGAGAGATAATGGAATCGGTGCGTTGTGTATGAGTGTGGTGGAACATGAACTGAAGAGACATGACATGTGGTGGAAGGAGCTGCACCAGGAAAATAAAGCTTGCGAGTCAGAACCGGAGAACGGTTCCCTCAGAAGAGACAAAGGCAAAGCTCTGAGGAAATACCAAGAGTTTCGGGCTAAACAGGAGCAACTGCTCAAAGTGTCTCTTTACCTCCTGTTTAACCTCGCTGAGGACACAAGCACAGAGCTGAAAATGAGGAAAAACGGTATTGTTGGTCTGCTGGTAAAAGTTCTTGATCGAGATGATCAGGAGATGCTGGTGCTGGTGGTTTCATTCCTGAAAAAACTGTCCATCTTCTTGGAGAACAACAACGACATGGCCAAGGTGGACATTGTAGAGCGACTGGATCGTCTGGTTCCCTGTGACCACGAGGATCTGTTACACCTGACTCTGCACCTGCTGTTAAATCTCTGCTGTGACTCTGTGCTCCGAGCCAAGATGGTGCAGGTCAGACTGCTACCTAAACTGATTGGCTTGTTGGGTGATGAGAAGAACCGTCAGATACTGATGCTTATCCTGTGTCACATCAGCATGGACGACTGCTTCAAGGGCCGCTTTGTCGACGCTGGCTGCACACCTCAGCTCCTGCAGATGCTGTTTGAGTGTGACGAGGAGAAAGTTGAACCCGACCTGATCTCCATCTGCATCAACCTGGCTGTGAACGAGAGGAACGCACAACTCATGTGTGAAGGAGATCGGCTGAAGATGCTGATGAAGAGGGCTCTGAAGACGAAAGACTGTCAGCTGATGAAGATGATCAGAAACATCTCAAAACATGATGGACCAACCAAACCACTGTTCATCGACTATGTGGGTGACCTGGCAGCACAGATCCATGCAGATGAAGAGGAGGAGTGGGTATGTGACTGCCTGGGGACACTGTCCAACCTCACCCTCCCAGACCTGGACTGGGAGTTAATGCTGAAAGAGTACAACCTGCTCCCTTACCTCCAGGACAGACTCCAACCAGGCTCAGCACAGGATGACTTTGTCCTAGACGTGGTGATTATGATTGGAACGGTTTCCATGAATGATGCCTGTGCCGCCATGTTGGTCAAATCTGGCGTCATCCCTGCCCTTATCGAGCTGCTGAACGTTAAACAGGAGGACAACAAGTTTGTGTTTCACATTGTCAACATCTTCTGTCAGATGGTTTTTCACCAGGACACACGAGACGTCATCATCAAAGACACGCATGTTCCAGCCTACCTGATAGATATGATGCTTGACAAGAATATTGAGATCGGAACACTGTGTGAAAACACCCTCAATGTTATTGCTGATTACGATGTGGAGTGGAGGAGGAAGTTCCTGTCAGAGAAGTTCTGTTTCCAGAACACCCAGTGGTTGGAGATGTTCTAGAGCAGTGGTCACCAACCTTCACGTTTTCATTCCAAACATAAGCCGAGATCTACCCCCCGATATAAAAAACACACTTAGAAGTAAAGTAAGTAAAGTAAAAGCACTCCAGCATTTTACTTTCTGTACATATTTGTTCTAACGGGGCTTTGATTGTTATCGTCAGACCGGAAGATGCACGTCTTCATACCGTAGAGTCCTACATACATAATACATAATCCACCTTGTATGGAAGGAAATGCAGGAGATGAACCAGCAGCTCCACCGACAGTAGCGGACGCACAGCGCGTGTGAACAACAGACAACCGACACACAGCTGAGTCCAGAGTGAAGACTGTGGAGACCACTGGTCTAGAGTCATCAGGCTAATGAGTCTGAAACATATCTCTAGGATTATGACAGGACCGATCTATTTTATTTATGTGTTTAATTATTACTATTTGTAGTTAAAGCCTTAAATTAGTGTCCCCTGTGTGTGTGTGAATGTGTGAATGTGACTTGTACTGTAAATCGATTTTGATATGAATGGAAAAAGCTCTAGAAATACAGACCATTTCAGTTTGATCTCCGACAGCAAGTCCTTTATTTTTTCCTGTGTGAAATGGTGCCTGCTTTGATTTGAATGTCTGAACAGGTCTGTTAACAGAAGTGCTTCTGAGTGTTGGTCCGTATTGAGTCAAATCTGTTCTGAATCTTTAAAGCTTCAAAGTTTTCCCCCACAGGAGCAAAGTGTCTGATTAACCATATTTTTACCACATAAGAATATTGGCAAATAAATTCAGAAAAACGCAAAATAGGCAACATCCAAACAAAATATGTGAATATTTGTCTAATTCTGTTTGTGAGAAGCACAGAACAGCCTCTACAGTGTATTTAACATACTGTACCAAACACACACGCTCATACAGTCAATGAGAAAATGTGATCTTCCTTCCCTTCGTCTCTGTTTGACTCCTCGTCCTTCCGTCCATCCTCAATTACACTCTGATGCCACTTCCTCCCTTTCATCTCTTCCTCTCCTCTCTGATCTCACCGAGGCTCGGGCCTTTACAGAGGGGGAGCTGCCAACTGCGAAAGAAACGTCATTAGTGAAATATATTTGACACAGCCTTGCTATCACATAAAACCCTCGTAGAAATTAATTCGATCTCTATTTTCTGCTCATTTCCTGGTGCTGGAGAACAAAGCACTGGAACTTTTCTTCTAAATCCTTCAGGCGACATGCGGCACCAACAAGCACATGCATGGAGATTATTATGAACCCAATGAATACATAGACACAGTCACATTCACACAGTAGCTGTCCTCAGTCTGAGCAGGAACACATTTACATTTGTAAGCACGGCCGGATTAAAACAGGAAGCCCAGGGGCAAAAAAAACGAGCTGTGGGCCCCTCCCTCGATTCTCTGTGTGTTGTGAACGTTCTCTGTCGCCTTTACTTACCAGTCAACACGTTTCTCCATTAATTACCAGAAACTACTTTTATTTAGGAAAATTCAATGGGTAACTACAATGTTTTGACCCCCACAACCTAAGGCTCATTTATGCGCAACATTAAATACGTGTGGACGCAGCCTTCTGTCAGTACTCTGCGTTCATTTCATCCACATCTTCTAAAAGTGAAACAGCGCATGAGACAAACAGTGATTTGTGATATATAAATACAATGTGACTGACTGAAAACAAAGTCCTTCCATCATCCCAAGTCTGAACAGACCGTCCAATCAGAGAGAGACTGAGCAGCAGCTGCGGCAGGTGTTGTCCAGCTGTGATGCTCCTCTTGTTTTCACTGTTGATGCACATCTGGGCCTCACCCAACTGTGGGTGTGTGTATGTGTGTTTATATTTACCTGTATTTGTGTGTGTGCGCATTCGCTTTTGTTACGTCTGAGAATGGAATATTGAACGGAAGTTCAATGCAATATTCTAATAAGGATAGCAGAGTAAACCTGTGTGTTTGTGTGCGTGTGCATGTGCGTGTGCATGTGCATGTGCGTGTGCTGGAAAAGCCGTCATGCTGTGAACCTCACCACCTCCTAATTACGATCTTTAACATGGAAATGTTCAATCTGCTGCTACCATTAAAAGTTAAATGCCACACAGCTTCAGTAACATGTTCTCTGACACACACACACACACACACACACACACACACACACACACACACTCATTCACACATAAATGTCAATTTGCACACAGCTTCAAAATCTGTCTGTGTTTCAAAGAGACAAAGTGAGGAGTCACAAAAGAGTCAGGAGAGAAACACGCTGCTAATTCATTCTGAGAAAGAAGAAGTTATAGTCATGGTGGAATTCCACGAAACACACACACACACACACACACACACACACACACACACACACACATCCTTGACAAACCAGGTGTGACCACTTGATAGAATTTACAGTGCAACAGCAAGATAAGAGCTCTTTCAATTTAATTCACATTCCCATTAAAAAAGGTAATTAGGCCACGGAGGGCGAGCTGGAGGTTCACAGATAGCCAATTAACCAGCGGAACGGCTACACGCGTGTTTCCTCTCTGTCCGCGGCGCGCTGCACAATCAAGAGGCCACGGAGGGCAGAAGAACCAGGAGGCTGCATGGCACGACACGCAATTACCACCGCTGCCTCCCCCATCTCCGGCTCGGGCTTTTACTTAGAGCTCAAGCAGAAGCGCTACACATTCAGCTCGGAGCAGGAGGGAAACAATGGGAGAAGGTGTTTAAGAATGAGTTGTGTGCAGGTGCCAAGCACGTGCACGCTCTGGAACGTCTGCTCCTTCCGTCTGCAGCCAACGAGCACTGGGAGACAATGGAGGAGTGATGGGCGCTGAATCTCTGCTGGCAGAGGCAGATGCACTGACTCATGCACATATGGACATATTGTACGCGCACAATCAGTCTTTCACACAAACAGAAGCCGTCACACAAACCGACAGCTCTGCTCCTGTGACTGTTTATTTAGTGGAGCAGTTCGACATGAATGGATGTTGCGTTGTCGATGTGTGTGTGTGTGTGTGTGTGAGTGTGTTAGTTTGTGTATGTATGAATGGATCTTTAACATGGGAACTTCAAGCTGTATCACCTGTATTCGTGGTATCCTCCAGTACGAGGAGGTGGAGGCGCGTCGTCCGTCTTCCCTTGGCTACGGCTGCCTCGCTTGTAAGCTCACTTCCACTCAATTGAATCCATTTGTTGGGGAGAGTTTGCAATCAAAAGCTCAACACGTGTTTCATTAAGCTGAAGTGTGACTGTACATGAAAGCACGTACGTGGGTGTGTGTGTTTGGCTCCTTTCAGCACCATCGAGCAGGCAGAAGTGGGTGGAGGCAGATTGAAAATGAAGCATGTTATTACTGCAGTGACTCTGAAGGCCCTCGAGTTGGAGCACTGAGGTGGAGTGTGTGTGTGTGTGTGTGTGTGTGTGTGTGTGTGTGTGTGTGTGTGTGTGTGTGTGTGTGTGTGTGTGTGTGTGTGTGTGTGTGTGCGTGTGTGTGTGTGTGTGGCTGTGTGCGTGCGTGCGTGCGTGCGTGCGTGCGTGCGTCTGTGTGTGCGCGTCTGTGTGTCTGCCTGTGTGCACATCATTGTGATTGAGAGTTGAGGGCATCGCTGTGTAAATCCTATCACATCATTTGTAATTCCAGCTAAACTGTAATTCCCAGGCTAAATGGCTCGAGGGGGAAAAGGAGGACGATGAGGAGGAGGAGGAGGAGGAGGAGGAGGAGGGAGGAGGAGGCGGCTGGTTGGTCAATATGTCGCAGTGAGCTAGATGCATCGTAATGGGACGGACAAAAGCATCAGTCCTGGGAGTTGAGCCCAGTGGAGCTACATGACAAAGAGGGTTGTAGGTTGATCTTCTGTTTAGCATCTCGTCCTATTTGCGAGATAATGACTCCGAGATAACATCTTGACATCTTTACCTTTCACAGACAACATTGCGTCTTTGTGCGGTAATGTGTGTGTGTGTGTGTGTGTGTGTGTCCTTGGACTTGCAGGGACAGGAAGAAGCTTGAGATCTTTTACTGTGACACAGCAACCTGCAGTGAACATTACGAAACCAAGACGCTCACACATGACCAGGGTAGAATGAATGAATTAAAGCCTCAGTATTCAGGAGAGAATTTGCTGTGGTTAAATAAAAGAAACGACACGAATCAAAGAAGGGAAAAACAAGAAAGCAGCTGTAATGCTCCGTGCAGTTTGTTAAATCCCTTCCCTGGAGCTCAGTGTGCAAAGAACAACGGGCCTGTCAACAACAAACAACACATCAGCGTTATAGCATCACTGGGTAACCAACTTACCTACCTAGCATTGCTTTTAAAGCCTAACTTCAAAGCTAACTTCAAAGCTAACTTCAGAGGACACTGAGGGGGCACCACCTGCTGGCAAGGGGTGTAACTGCAAGCTTGCTAAAATGGCAAATGTTGCGCTGCTGCAGTTAATTTTAAATGACGACATCATCAACCTGACGTCCTGTATCAATGCATTCACATCTGATCAGCAGTTTTGATGCATGTATGATGTAGACAGCCACATTTTAGCGGGGGACATGTGAAAGGTTGTCATTGCTTTTCAGTCCGACCTGGACTCCCCCTCTTTTTACTCTTTTGAAAAGTGAGTTTCGGCTCATCAGCCTCTCTCTTGTTTCACCTGCCTCACTGATCCACTCCCTTATGTTGTTTTGGTGCAAATTGGCTGACACATCACAGATTGAATTCAGAGAGGGCAACAAATGGGTTCCTCTCCTGTTGAGCTGCTAATTGGCCGCAGTGTTTAGACCTGACCTCTACAGCCTCTCCTTAGCCCACGGATGCATTTACCATCCATGAACCCCCAGGCCCAGCACACACAGCACTACAGCCCTCTACCTCTTTTGTGTTGGTCTTGTTCCCAATGGGCTGGCAGACGTGAGAACCATCAAGCTCTCGACCTGCACATCTGCCACGTCAGCTTGTTAATTAACAGCAAACATCTGCTGTCGGCGGTGGAGAGGAGTGAAGAGAGGGAGGCTCTGCAGAGGGACGAGAGACGCAGGGAAATAACCCAGAGCTTTGGACCCACAACAGAGGCACCGACCGGAAGTCCTTCACCCAGCACTGCAGTCAAGAGAGGAGGGCGGGGGTGGGACGTGTAGCGAGCTTTAGGTAATTGCTTGTGGATGTTTCCGCCAGAGAGATGAAGCTATGTGAACACTTGATTATTTTAATTTGCGAGACATATTCAGCTCATATTCAGGTTTTAATTTAAAGGGGACATAGCATGCCCATTTTACCACAAGTTGATATGGTTCCTTGGGGTCTTAATGAAATGTCTGTAACATACTTTGGTCAAAATACCAAGAGGATCATTTAAAACAGCACCCTTTTTACCCTGTATAAAACAGCCCTCCACAGAGTGACCTGTTTTGAGTGCCTGTTCCTTTAAATGCTAATGAGCCAGCTCCCCCCTCCCCCCTCATGATTTTAAACGATATAAATTACATATTTTATATGATATAAATTATCAAATATGCATCCCATACTTTGTATTCCCCTTCTGTTGTCCTGGAGTTTTAATTTCCCCAATCACATAATTAAATGTCCCCCTCTGCCCATCCACTACAAGCACACAAGCAGACAGACAGAGAGAGAAAGAGAGGTGGGGGGCTATGAAGACCATCATTTACCCCCGAACCCCGACATTCAACGGGTACAACAACAAGCGGAGAAAGCAGAATCGCGGGCTGACCTTATATATACAGTCTATGGGGCTGACCAGCGGAGAAATGCTCGTCCCGTGTGAACAGCCAGGCGGCTGCGTGCTGGGAAACGGCGCTGCGCTGCCTCGCTGCGGCGCTTCCGCGTCCAGTGTACCCGGCGGAACTACTGTAACACTGGGAACTACTGTAACCCGGCGGAACTACTGTAACCCGGCGGAACTACTGTAACCCGGCGGAACTACTGTAACCCGGCGGAACTACTGTAACCCGGCGTACAGTAGAGCTGAACACTGCGGAAGTCTTCCACACAGCTGGCAGTGTGGAAGACCGCTGCGAGGCAGCGCAGCGCCGTTCTCCAGCGCGCAGCCGCCTGGCTGTTCACCGGGGCGTGCATTTCTCCGCTGGTCAGCCCCATAGACTGTATATATAAGGTCAGCCCGCGATTCTGCTTTCTCCGCTTGTTGTTGTACCCGTTGAATGTCGGGGTTCGGGGTTACAGTAGCGCTGAACACTGCGGAAGTCCTCCACACTGCTGGCTGTGTGGCGCTGGACAAATTCCAGCTCACGCACGGGAGAGCGAGCGGTCGCTCCCGAGCAGCTGCTGCAGCCTCCCAGTCCCAACGATCCAGACAAATGCCACATGTGAGTGAATCGCGGGCTGACCAGCGGAGAAATGCTCGTCCCGTGTGAACAGCCCGGCTGCGTGCTTGGGAACGGCGCCTCGCTGCCTCCGGTGTAAACCCGGCGTGACGAGTGTGGGGGGACGGGGGGGCCAAGACCATGTAGGGAGACTTCCAGTACCTTGTTACGACACAAAACCCAGGAAGCTCAATCGAGTCGCTCAAGCATGACGTTTCTGACTTAGAGGAACTATAACAAAACGCGCAAGTGTTTTTTCCCCAGAGTTTTTGGGTTGGTAGACATGCCAGATACCCACATTAACGTGTAGAAGCACTAACAAAGTGGAATTTGCATGCTATGTCCCCTTTAAATCTTAATTAGTGCTATTACTTGAAAAGCTTTACATGCTCCAATGTTCAGAAAACATCACTTTCCTCAAACTGCATTGCTGCAGCTCCTCTTTTCAGCCTCTGTCTCAAATACTAAATCATTGTTCTGTTTCCTTCAATTTAGTCACTTCCTGTTTTATTATTTTATCTCTCGCTTCTGATTTTTGTTTTACTTTCGGCCTTTTTTTTAACACCCCCTGTTGTTTACCTTCCCCTTCTTGCTTGGCTCCACCTCTGTCTTATTATTGCACATATGCAATTCCTTTGTTTTTGCATGTTCTTCTCGTCTCGCTCCAGAAACCCATCTATTTTCTTGTTTTGATACCTTTTCCTTTACTTTGCACCGAACCCACGTCCTGATTGAAGATTCTCGAAAGTCTCAAGGAACCTTCACTTTCTTCTGCACCAGTATTTCGCCTTGTTTTCAACTTCCTTTTTTTTTTAAATTGCTCCACGAATACAAGACGACTCACTCATTGATATTCGTGTCAAATTTATGTGTGACGCAGTCTGAGAATAATCATTTAATTTCCTCCTCTGCTGCGTTTTCCGTCTGTGTTCAGTTTCACTTTGCAAAGCTGAACAACCATTTGAATCTATTAACCTAAATATGATCCGATAGCGCAGAGCCCGACCGAATGAGCATCGATTTTTCTGAGGGGCTGAAACCGAGCTGGTGAATACTGAGGGAGGCATTAACATGGTGAAGCAAGAAAAAAGAGGGGGGGAGACGGAGAGAGAGCGAGAGAGCTCCGCGCTCAATCAGTGGTAATTTCTGCTCAGACCAGTGAACATGGTGTTATTGGATGAGAGTGGACGGCCTCTGAGCCTGAACCAATCAGATCAGTGAACCATGACTCTACTGCCTCCCAACATCTACTTCTGTGTGATATCAGCGTATTGACTCAGGTCACCTCAGCGCCTGCTCCAAGGTCGTGTACATGTTATTGTGTGTCTTTGAGATCATACTTTTTCGTGTGTGTGTGTGTGTGTGTGTGTGTGCGTGTGCGTGTGCGTGTGTGTGTGTGTGTGTGTGTGTGTGTGTCACTCAGCCACCCTAGCGGTCCGACACTCGTGCATGAGTTGCATTCCAGGCAATTTTGCTCACAGCGTTAAAAAGAGGCATTCAGAAAACTCAACAACTCGGCTTCTTCAGAGGAAACTTTATTCCAAGGAAACCTGTGAGCCAGGGATGTTTGAAATGTTTATTTATAAATGTTGTGATCACCTCTACTGAAATTTCACCAATTCGGTCCAATATGCAAATCCATCAGATGAGAATAAGGATGAAAAGAGAAGAAATGGAAATGAAGTAACAGGACATAGTTCATAATTATTGTGTTTTTTCTCTCCCATAGTTTTGTATCTCGGACTCTAGAGCTGCAGAATCCAGATCTGACACTGAACAACAAGTGTGATTATGATTAATAACATCATTGCATGCATATCACTCTTATCATTGTCATTTTAACAACTAGTCTGACAGAGCTTAAATATGATGCGTACCCAACTGTTCCTGGTCTGCCTCTCCCCTCCGTCTCCTCCGCCCCTCTCTCTCTCCTCCTTTCCACCCACCTCTCCAACCTTCCACCATTTTTCTCCTCTCACCCAACCGGTCGAGGCAGATGTTGCCCACACTCAGTCTGGTTCCAGAGGTTTCTTCCAGTTAATGAGGGAGTTTTTTCTCTCCACAGTCGTCAGTGCTGCTCATAGTGGGAGCTGTTGGGTTTAGCTACAATGTTATAAGGTCTCAGTCTTCCTATGTAAAGTGCCGAGAGATAATATATGTTCAATTCAATTTAATTATATTTGTATAGCTCCATACCACAACATGCATTATCTGGAGGCTCTTTACATAGTGAGGACATGTTGTGATTTGGCGCAATACAAATAAAAATATATTGAATTGAATTGAATAGAATTTGAATTGAATTAGAAATAGAATGCGAGATACAGCGTTTTGCAACATTTCAGTTCATTTCTGAGGGAAATAATTCATGGATCTTAATGAAAAAATATCAGACATGTTTTGGGGACTGATATTTATGAATGTGTGCAGTTTAGTTAAATTTATGGGGACAGATAGGCCTTGGCGGAGGTTTGCACTCTACTGAGTGTCATAGTAGTATTCACAAGCTGGCCTGAGTGGCCATCCTGTTTACTTTGACCTCTGCACCACGATTTGTTTCCCTTGCTCAGTGTTGCATCTTGAAGACTAACCTCTGCAGCCCTCCTGCCTCTCTGGCTTGGCCTTCGTGTACTGTGGGGCTTTGACCTGGTTGGTATGAAAATAGTGTGCATTTGTAAATTGTGCATTTGTCAAATACCGGCTTGTGGGATGTATCGTCTCTTTGCAAGGTGTCTAAAAGAGTTGCCCCTTACGTATGGAAAATATTTTAGAGATAATCTCGATACAACAGAGGATGCTCGGTTACGTTGTAGCCTTGGTTCTCTGAGGGAAGAGACTATCTCTCCCACTCTAAGGCCTCTCGGAGACAGGTGTTTTATAGGTGAACTGCAGGGCGTATACAAGCTGGTGTATATAAAAGAAATGTCTACGCACCTTGAGAGCAGGGGGGTCATTCCCCATACACATAGAATATGTCATAGATTGGCGAGGTAGTCTCTTCACTCAGAGAACCAACACTACAATATAACCAAGTGTTCCATTTATTTTATGTTTCTGTACCTCAGCTGCTTTCTAATGAGCAGTGAAATATTATTGTTACATTGATTTTTTATTGTATCCATTACCAAAGCAATCCAACATTATCATTTAAATATTAATGATTAAATAAATAGCCTAAAAAGCCTGCCCCTTGCAAATATGATGATCAATACTGCCGTGGCCGATTGATTTGTCCACCACGACCTAATGTCACGGTTTACCAAGAAGGAAAAGGTCCATTAAAAGTTATAATTAGCTGGTCATGTTTGGAGATATGAGGAATTTGGTAACACGTAGCGACCTCTGCTGGTCACTATTTCAATACATATATTTAATGAAGCTACTAATGTGTGCTGCGCAAGGTATTTTAAGCCAAAAAGAAAACAGAAGAACATATAAGTCATTTATTTATGTTGCATATACATATATTTATTGATGCATTTATTAATTTACACATTGTCTATCTACCTAATCTTACCAATCTATTTTCTATAAGACAGGGGTTTCCATAAAACCAAAACCAGTGAATTTTAAAGTTTTTTTTGTAATTCTGCTTTTAAATCTGACAAAAAAAAACAGCTGAGAGCTAAGAGCTGAAATCTCATTCACGAGGAGAATTAGTGAAGGAGTCTGAAACCAGACAGAGTCAAAATGTTCCAAAGTGTCCGTTTGTCTTGAAGAACCATCACAGAGCAGATTAATGAAGTGATAACATACAAGTACATCACAAGACATTTCTAGTTTCTCTCACTGTAAAGAAACAATAGACACAACAAACATCATCCAAATATTCATTAATGCATTCATGTTATAAGAATCACTATTGAGACAACAACAGTTTTTCTAATGTCAGGATGTGTTCTCTCTCTTTCACTCAAGGAAGCACCATCCACGCATGCTGTAGCAGACAAATGGTTTTCTTTCTTCACAGGGAAATAACCTCCAGTTTCCTCCCTTCTCTGCAACACCACATACGACTTTCCTCGAGCAAAGTGGGTTTACATCCTGATACCAGGAGCTGAATGAGTAGTTACTCCCGTCGGACCAGTAAAGCTGAGGATCTCTGTACAAACCGATCCATGCCCATCCCTCAGGTATTATCAATGTCTTTATGTTTTTGCTGTCATCGTCGTTCCTCACAGTGGCCAGATCTGTGAAGTGTTCTCTGCAGTGCCTCTGAGCCTCAGACCAATTCTTTGTTGTTGTTTGTTGTTGTTCACCAGCACAAAGTTAGAATCCTCTAATGTTCCTGCAGTTGAGTTTGAGAACAAAAGAGGGATTGTTGAGATCACACAATGGTTTTCAAAATCATATCTTATACATTATGTTGTATAGTAAAGATCAATATAAAGCACAACATTACCATTGTAGCAGACAAATGGATGCTGTTCATGGCAGAAATGATCAAACCATTTTCCAACTACCTGCATGCCCACACAGAACTCATTATCTGCTGAATAGTTTGGGTCAGGATGTTTCCAGTTCCTATATTCAGCTCCACTCTGGTTGAACCCGTCTGACCACTTCCAGTCACTATGACTGTACAGGCCAATCCAAACCTCAGAGCTGTGACCAGCAGCGGAAACTGTGTTGTTAAGTTTCTTCATTTCTTCAGTGTTTTCAACAGTGGCCAGGTCTGTGTACATCTCTCTGCAGTAGCTCTGAGCTTCAGTCCAAGTCATTGCATCAGACACAAAGTGGTACTGATGGAGGAGGCATGTGCAGAAGGTGAGGCACCCTGAGGATGAAACCAGTTATTTGTGTTATGTATGAGAACTCAAATTAATCTCTATATTCAGATTTTCTGTTAGACATCATACAAACAGTAAAATTCGCTGACCTGAGAGACACAAGACACCGATGAAGATCCCTTCCATCCTGATGCTGCTCTGTGGACTGTCTGTGCCAGTGTTCACCACTAACACCAAACTGAACCAGTTCTGGTGCAGCTTCAGGGAAATGTAACAGCAGCTCCTCCTCTTGACAGTCAGTGTTCTGTGGAACTCTTTATGCAAAAAGGCAAAGATGCAAACAACATCTAATTCCATCCAATATGTAGATCAGATGAAAAGAGAAGAACAATAAATGATGATTGAGTATTATTAAAAATATGATGATTATTATTATTATTATTATTATTATTATTATTATTATTATTATCATTATTATACTGCTATTATCTATAAATTATTTTAATATAACAACCATTCTGACAATGTAACCCCACTGGATATTGAAGCCTGCCTTCAGGTATCCAGTGTTCATCTCCACAACATGGATGTGTTCATGGAGACACAATTTGCACCACATGTCTCAGATCCAGTCCTTCTAGGCCCGAGCACCAACTCAGCCCCAGCATGTTACATTACATTACATTTCATTTAGCTGACGCTTTTATCCAAAGCGACTTACAATAAGTGCATCAACCATGAGGGTACAAACCCAGAACAACAAGAATAGAGAAAGTACAATTTCTTCAAAAAAGCAAAACTACAAAGTGCTATAAGTAAGTGCCATTCAAGTGCTACTAAATTGTTAGTTTGAAAATGTTATTCAAGGTATAGTCGGAAGAGGTGTGTTTTTAGTTTGCGGCGGAAGATGTGTAAACTTTCTGATGTCCGGATGTCAATGGGGAGCTCAGTCCACCATTTAGGAGCCAGGACAGCAAACAGTCGGGATTTTGATGAGTGTTTATCTCGCAGTGAGGGAGCAACAAGCCGATTGGCCGAAGCAGAGCGGAGTGAACGGGCTGGGGTGTAACGTTTGACCATGTCCTGGATGTAGACGACCCGATCCGTTCGCAGCACGGTGCGCAAGTACTAATGTTTTGAAACGGATGCGGGCAGCTACTGGTAACCAGTGAAGGGAGCGGAGGAGCGGAGTCGTGTGAGTGAATTTAGGTTAAAGACCAGATCGAGCTGCAGAGGTCGGAGGGCACTAGCAGGTAGACCTGCCAGGAGGGAGGTACAATAGTCTAGGCGTGAGATGACCAGGGCCTGGACCAGAACCTGCACCGCCTTCTGAGTGAGAAGATGGCGTATTCTCCTGATGTTGTACAGCATGAATCTACAGGAACGTGCAGCTCTACAGCAGCAATGCCTGGAGGAATTATTAAAATAATTCAAAGGAGTCAACATGATAACTCTTCTTTCCAGTGGTCTGGCTGCTTTGCATTGTAAATCCTCTCTGGCAGGAGTTCTTTGTATTCACTCATCTCCCTCAGGGTTATTTGATGTCATCAAACTCTGTATCATATCTGTCCTGGGTCATATCTGTCCTGGGTCCACATTTAAAGATGATCATCCAACATGTGACTTCTTTTCAATAAAGCTGCAAAATAAACATTTAAAATTTACTTTGTGATTTTCCACGTTGCTGTTGTTGTACATTTTATTCCTGTGGCAATGATGTCATTTTTTCGATTCAGAAAAAATGTGCGGAATAGTGTCTGAAAGTTTTGTTGTTCTTTTCCGATGAGCTCACTATATAGTGCTCTATATAGCAGTCACTTTTTGGACTTTTCATTTAAGTTATGATCTTTTGTTTAGACTTTGTTTTTGTAAATTTGTGTTTTTGGATTTGTACTCTGTATTTTAATCTTCCCCTTCCTTGTGTGTCCCTCGCCTCAGTTTAGTTAAGTCCATGTTGTGCCATTTCCTGTTTTACTGTGACCTACACTTCCTATTCCCCCCATATTTTAAGTCAAAAAGAAAACAGAAGAACATATAAGTCATTTATTTATGTTGCATATACATATATTTATTGATGCATTTATTAATTTACACATTGTTTGTCTATCTACCTAATCTTACCAATCTATTTTCTATAAGACAGGGGTTTCCATAAAACCAAAACCAGTGAATTTTTAAATCTGACAAAAACAAACTGCTGAGAGCTAAGAGCTGAAATCTCATTCACGAGGAGAATTAGTGAAGGAGTCTGAAACCAGACGGAGTCAAAATGTTCCAAAGTGTCAGTTTGTCTTGAAGAACCATCACAGAGCAGATTAATGAAGTGATAACATACAAGTACATCACAAGACATTTCTAGTTTCTCTCACTGTAAAGAAACAATAGACACAACAAACATCATCCAAATATTCATTAATGCATTCATGTTATAAGAATCACTATTGAGACAACAACAGTTTTTCTAATGTCAGGATGTGTTCTCTCTCTTTCACTCAAGGAAGCACCATCCACGCATGCTGTAGCAGACAAATGGTTTTCTTTCTTCACAGGGAATTAACCTCCAGTTTCCTCCCTTCTCTGCAACACCACATACGACTTTCCTCAAGCCAAGTGGGTTTACATCCTGATACCAGGAGCTGAATGAGTAGTTACTCCCGTCGGACCAGTAAAGCTGAGGATCTCTGTACAAACCGATCCATGCCCACTTGTCAGGTGTTTTCAACTCATGTATCTTCTCGCTGTCACCGTCGTTCCTCACAGTGGCCAGATCTGTGAAGTGTTCTCTGCAGTGCCTCTGAGCCTCAGACCAATTCTTTGCTGTCTCCACTAGCACAAAGTCAGAATCCTCTAATGTTCCTGCAGTTGAGTTTGAGAACAAAAGAGGGATTGTTGAGATCACACAATGGTTTTCAAAATCATATCTTATACATTATGTTGTATAGTAAAGATCAATATAAAGCACAACATTACCTCTGTAGCAGACAAATGGACCCTGGTCATGGCAGAAATGATCAAGCCATGTTCCATTGATCTTCATGGCCACACAGAGCTCATTAGCTGCTGAATAGTTTGGGTCAGGATGTTTCCAGTTCCTATATTCAGCTCCACTCTGGTTGAACCCGTCTGACCACTTCCAGTCAATATGACTGTACAGGCCAATCCAAACCTCAGAGCTGTGACCAGCAGCGGAAACTGTGTTGTTAAGTTTCTTCATTTCTTCAGTGTTTTCAACAGTGGCCAGGTCTGTGTATGTCTCTCTGCAGTAGCTCTGAGCTTCAGTCCAATTCATTGCATCAGACACAAAGTGGTACTGATGGAGGAGGCATGTGCAGAAGGTGAGGCACCCTGAGGATGAAACCAGTTATTTTAGTTATGTATGAGAACTCAAATTAATCTCTATATTCAGATTTTCTGTTAGACATCATACAAACAGTAAAATTCACTGACCTGAGAGACACAAGACACCGATGAAGATCCCTTCCATCCTGATGCTGCTCTGTGGACTGTCTGTGCCAGTGTTCACCACTAACACCAAATTTAACCAGTTCTAGTGCAACATGATAACTCTTCTTTCCAGTGGTCTGGCTGCTTTGCATTGTAAATTCTCTCTGGCAGGAGTTCTTTGTATTCACTCATCTCCCTCAGGGTTATTTGACGTCATCAAACTCTGTATCATATCTGTCCTGGGTCTATGAATGTGTGTTTCAGGGTGGATTTTGGAAACTTGCTGATTTCAGAATGTCTGCTTCCACAGCAGGGTCATTCAGGTCCAGAGGAGTCCTGCAGCTTTCTAGTGGTGTCTGAATGTTTACTGTTTTTTTTATACCCTATGTAATTGACTCATTGTTTCCCACAATGCATCAAGAAAAGTAATGTACAACCAATGGTCACTAACCAAACAATATATACCATCATGCATTTCCCTCGTGGTGAAGAGACGGAGCAGCGAGGGCAGCAGGAACAGCCCGACCTGTCGTTCTAATGTAAATAGAAGCAGAGCGGCGCATCACAGCACAAAGTGTGGGAAACAAGTTTGTTTCCACATTTAAAGATGATCATCCAACATGTGACTTCTTTTCAATAAAGCTGCAAAATAAACATTTAAAATTTACTTTGTGATTTTCCACGTTGCTGTTGTTGTACATTTTATTCCTGTGGCAATGATGTCATTTTTTCGATGCAGAAAAAATGTGCGGAATAGTGTCTGAAAGCTTTGTTGTTCTTTTCCGATGAGCTCACTATATAGTGCTCTATATAGCAGTCACTTTTTGGACTTTTCATTTAAGTTATGATCTTTTGTTTAGACTTTGTTTTTGTATATTTGTGTTTTGGGATTTGTACTCTGTATTTTAATCTTCCCCTTCCTTGTGTGTCCCTCGCCTCAGTTTAGTTACGTCCATGTTGTGCCATTTCCTGTTTTATTATGACCTATTCCCCCCCATTCCCCGTAAGAATGAAATAAGAGAACCTGTCAGATTCTGGTGCTCATAAGTTTTGACAGACATAGAATTTCTGACGATGTTCAGATGGAAGTAAGATTGTAACGAGGCTGAACTCGTTGCCGCCAACAGCCAATCAGATGTCCTTCCTTTCCTCCACTCTCATTTCATAACGAAGCTTGGCTCATAGAGATGTGTGGAATAGATGGTGGATCTATGACTCATAGCTGTCTTCTGTTTCCTTCTTTATCTTCATGTTTGCAGCCACTTGTCTTCTGGCCTCTATGAGAAATTGATGAATAAAAGTTATTAAGAAATGAAGTGAAGAAACAGTGAAAACACAGACAGCTGAAGTGCAGCTTGTAGAGCAGCAGTTTTTCACATTGATAAGAAACTCAATGATTGGGAGGAACCTTGATGTTGATGATCTTTCACCTCAGGTATTTCTTCAGGGTCCAAACAGTATGTGAGATTTTATTTGGCTTGTGATAATTGATAATAATTGGGTAATCCAAAAGTTGTAATAAATAAAGAATATTGTTGTGGAGATGATAGAACAATCAGCTCACTGTCCAAATGCTCTGAAGAAGAAGGGGGTCCTCACTTCTTCAGGTTTTCCTCCGGATCGTCTCCTTCCAGTGAAACATTCCCTCATGAATATGGAAATGAAGGAACACAAACACACCCACACTCACTGGACACTATATCCTGGCACACACACACACACATATGTTCAGTATATTTCACACATATATAAAAAGTACCCCCTCCCCCCCCTCTCTTTTTGCCACATATCATGTTTAAGCTTCAGCCCACACTTCACATCCTTCCTCTTCATTTCCAAACGCACACAGACCAGAGCCTCCGAGTGCAAATATATGCGGAGGCTCTCACTATCTCCCGCTGTCACGTTGATGGGCAATCATTTTCCATCCAAGGTTACATAACTCCGATAAACCTCTTAAAGAATGCCCGGCCTCGCGGTGTGAAATTTGCTAATCCGTGCCGATGCCCTGTCGACAGGCGTGAGCCGGTTTAATTTTCAATAACTGTTAATATTTTAACGTTTGACCGATGTTGTATCCTCGGTGCCTCGTGGTGCGTGTTTCTGGCTCCGGTCGACCGGCCGCCTTCGGCTTTCAGAGCTGACGCTAACACAGCGGTAGCTGCCGTCTTAGCACACTTCAAAGGGAGTTGTGTGGTGTGTTGGTGTCGGTTTATGTGAATGAAGGCGAAGACGAGGCTTTTGTTACGTGACTCATGAGTCGTGTTAGCGAGTCAAACTAATCACGAGTCTTTTGTGTGTTTTTTAATCCATCTCTGGGTCCCTCACTTCCCCATTGTTCTGTTCGCAAGCTGTTTTCAGACGTGAACTCCAGGAAATGGCCTGAACAGATCCAGAGTTTCTCTTTCACATATGAAGAAGGCAGAGGGAGAAACAGGAGCGATACGCGTCTTCGTCTGCATCTTCTAACGTGTATCGCTCTTCTTTTTCACCCTGAGATATTTGTTTTCTTCGGGTTTGGCGTCCATCACGAGTTAGAAACGTCATCAACACGTCCACTGGCTCAATGTTTTCCAGCTGTATTCTCATTTTCTGGACAGGAATAATTCTGGAAAATGTCCGAAGCAGCTAACTCAGATATTTGCGTCCTCACATACTTCACCTCCGATAACTTTCAGGAAAATTTCTGGACTTTTGAGCCTGAATGTCTGAAAGCAGCTATAAAAATCACTCCAGACACAATCTCAGGTTTCTCTTTTTCCCCCTTTATGCCTTATTTCTTTCTTCATTCTCTGGATTTGATGTGGTTGTCTCTCGCTATTAATTTGACATCAGAGTAATGTTGCAGAAACATATGGAATTACACACATGCCTGCACCCGGTCCCGCCCCACGCAGAGTCGAGAAAATAGAAATACTCTGTAAATAAGATTCTTATGAGCCCGATCATTTCTGTCCTCTACAGTAGGGGGGGGATTGTTACGATGGGAAACTTACAGGGAGTTAAAGGCGCCTTTGACAATGAAGAATCAATGTTAACTTGTTATCTCAGAGTTGAGCTGAAATAGGATTCTTGTATTTAATCAATTAAACACGTAACAGAAACGTATACAACAAAAAATCGTGCATAGGCCGAACAAATATCAGCGTAAAGGTGCGACAAGCTTGAGAGCCGTGATTGGCTGAGAGGAGATCTCATTACAACCCACACACCTCCTTTAACATGTCACTGATTCAGATGTTTAACGTGATAACAACAGATCTCTGTGGCGCCACAAGGTTTGAGGTCCAGCAGCATTTAGTTTCCTTTGAATCCACTAATGGACGTGACAATCAAATCCATTTTAAAAACCCTTATTCTAGCTCTTCTCTTCCCAGCTGCACTGTTTCTATGAGAATAGTTTCCATGGTGTCATAAAGTTATATGAGAGAGGAGGGTTCGGTCTTTCAAAACTTAAAAAATATCTCTTTGTTGCATCTATATTTAGCACAAGTGCTTAGAATGCATATTATTTGACTATGTATAACTGTATAGTATCTTGATATGATGATAACGAGGGGGACAACTCCCACAATTGGCCGAGCGCATGTATCGCTGACACTGTGGCTCCACCCGCTCGATTTGTGGACGGTGGGAGGAAGTGGAAAACGCTTTCTCGATCTATGACGGTGAATCGTACCTATAAATAGACTCAATGGGCTGTAACAGGCCGAGACCCTGAGCAGAATTAAGATCATGTGTTTTTTGCTGGCAGATAAATAAAGACACGCATCTCACACCACAGACAGTGAACACACACACACACACACACACACACACACACACTCAGACGTTCTGCCAGTAGATGCAGGAAACAGATGCTACACAAGCACGAGCACAGTTTGATCTTCCTTTCCCACGCCCGAATGTCAAACTGCCATTAGTGCACAATACACACACTCACACACACACACACACACTTTACACCTGCAGTGAAATCAAACAGAAGAGTTGTATCTCTCATTTAATGTCACTGCCAATTACTGAGTCTTAGTGCAGACACACACACACACACACACACACACACACACACACACACACACACACACACAAGCCTACAAGTTGTGTTCATGCTCATACACACACACTTTTATGTCAAGTGCAAAAATGTGTTGGGAGCATATTAGAACTCGCTTGAAAAATTACCCATAAATCAAAACTTTATATCTGTTATCGTGTTTCTTTGATCCTGTTCCTTTGCCATTCATTTTTTTTTATGTATCATATCATGATTTTAGATTTTTTTCTTATTAAACTATTATATTATTTTGCTTGTTGATGTTTTGCTTGTATTTGTCCCGGCTGTTTTGAAAGTTCCTATAAAAACAGAGTTATTATCATCATTATTATAACCGTAACCATCTAAACTCACATTAATCTAACCTGATTCCGACTTTATCCCTCAAGCACAAAACAGAAATACGAGAAACCACAAACCTTACAGTGGCATTTAGGTCACATTCAGCAAATATTAGCCGAAGGCAGCTCGATGGCGTCAAAACCATAAAGGAACAAACTATGACAAGGAGAGAAAAGCAATTTCAGCAAAACGAGGAGCAGTGGAGCAGAGGAGAAGATTTAAGAGAAGGAAAATTGGATGCATCTCTTTATCCGGGGAAGCATTTAGCCGGGCTCTTCTGGACGGAGATACGAGGGGGAAACGATAATTGATGCTGAATCCGGAGCTTCTGCTGAGGCACGAACAGAAGAAATGACTTGCATTTGTAATCCGGGAAGAGTTTAACGGGTTTTCTTTGGGCTGCTGCTGGACACAGTGATTTAACATTCACAGGAAGACAAGTTGATTTGAAACAGGTCAATGGTCCCGGACATAGTTTGTCACCTGATAGCAGCAGAAAGAAGCTCCGAGCAGATGAAGACCTGCAGCTGGATCTGTGCAGGTCTGAGCTTCCTTTTAAAATCATTAAATATGATCCAAATCCACCAAATATATCTACGCATAAAACATTGAACGTTCTTGAACATCTCTGCAGTCAGATCAATACCCAGCAGCCGTGGATTCCAGGCTCTCGCCGCCGTCTGCTTCCTCTTGATGTTAAACATGTTGCATATTTGATGTAATAAATTGAGAGAAATCAATGTCAATAAGCAGCTTCTAACATCACGATGCCCTTTATTAAAGATTCTCCAGCAAACGAGAGAGTTTGGTTCAAGTACATAAAGTTTTTTGAAGAATTCATCTGATTTATCTGTTGCCTGATGAAAATCTGTAAATGTTAAAGCTTTTGTTTTACAGAACAAACAATGCAGATAATAGCTTTGGTAGATTGATTGAAATAAAAACATCATTTGTCCATAACGAATTGTAGTTTATTATTATTTTAATTAGTTAATTTTTTACTTTTTACTTTTTCGGTATTATTAATTGTTAATTTTAGATGTTTACACTGATCAATTTAATTGTTGCTGAAGGTTTTCACAAACTTTAATTACATTTCTTTGGTCATGCAGGTTTAATAACAACCTCTTAGGAAGCATTGCCAAGTATCAGAATTTTTGTTAACCATTTACTGTTTTTATTCAAAACATCCATATCACTCAGGTTTTAGTTTTTTGGTAGATGCGAGGATGAATAACCAACATGAGGGGGAAACGGAGAAAGGCCTCCAGGCCCCAGAACTCTGTCTCCACTGTCAATAACACATATACAAGCCCATCCAGTGGACTGCTGGTTTTTCCAAGACCTCCACAAAGCCATCGCTACTTCAGGTTTTGTCGGAGTTATCCACTTGAGACCATGAATCAAGTCACTACAAGGTTTCATGGCTACAGTTGAGATATTTCAGAGGTGGACTGTCTCTCCAACTCCTCCACCTCCAGAACCATGCAGTTAAAATCCCCCTCACTTTCATATTCTCCCTTCCCAGCTCTCCTCACACAGCGTGGATTTGATAGCTTCATATTGTAATTACAGGACAGCTCATGGCCCCGTGACACGGTAGCTGACATGTCTGCCGTCCCCGAGGCCGACGGCGCCCTCGGGCTGTGTGGATCTGACACTGACATGCGGATTCCTGTGAGGACGAGTCCTCGGCACGAGAAGGGGACAGTCCCTGCCGCAGGTGGAACAGACATCACAGCACCTGACGACTTCATCTCTTCAGCCTCTCTGCTCCTCATCCAGCGGCTGCCTGACATGACTTACCCGTGACTTTGATGTGCGCTGCTGGAGATTGCAGCATCCATCATGGATCATACATACGCCATTCGTGTCCGTCATTAATCATTTCCATATAATAACGCTGTCAGGAATTTCTTCCTCTGGCCTGGATACTGGAGGATTCGTCCCCTGTGATTCATCTCCAGCATCACCTTCGGGTACACGACCACGAACAGGTTGCGCAAACGGCTCCGTAAACAGAGGCCGTGCATTATTTCAAACAGACGATTGGGTTTTCAAAGAGGAGAACGTGTAAATAAAAGGAGAGAGTAGATGCAAGGAGAGGATCTTTTTTAGGTGTAATCTGTCTGTGTTGTTGTGGGAGGAGCTGCGTTTAGATCTGTGTTCACTTCGTCATCCTGCACGTTGACATGATCTGGAAACAGGATGTTGTTTGTGTCCCTGTCTGTGTGTGTGAACAAAATAACTCAACAATGCATCGACGGATTTTCACCAAACTTGCTGGGAATGTCACCTGGGAGGGAATCTCCAGATGATTCACCTTTGGACCCGATTGCTCAAAGATCAATGGTTGAGATCAACAAAATATAATCCAGAAACACCTTTTCAGAGATATTGCTGCAAATAATAAGGCTGGAGAGACGAACTAAATTCATATTGATCATTTTGTTCTGTTGCTGTTGTTTTTTTATGTGACATTTTCACCAATTTCCCATGATTCATGGAGCTTGAACAAAGAAATCTGGCACATTTATGATATTATCGAGTGTGTTGATTTAATGAAACTGTTTCTGGGTTGTTGCATCTTCTTTTTATCCATTTCTGACTTTTTGAATTCCATCTCGTAAGGAAAAGAAAGGAATACATATTGTTACCTTCATTCTAGAGTCGCAGTTACTGGCCTTCGATGGTGAACCTGTAAAGAAGAAAGATTCGATAAAAATGAGCAGCATCAGGATGGAAAAGGCCCTCCTCCTCCTCCTCCTCCTCCTTCTCCTCCTCACTCATCTCTCTGCCTCCTGACTGAGGATTTATCCACCTGATTACCCCTCAGGTGTCCCACCGGTCCGTCCCCGTCCCCGTCCTCGCACGGCTCCTCTCAGCATCAACAGCTCCGGGGCTCAGTCCTTGAACTGAAACTTATTGTAACATTAGCGGCTTATAATATCGGACATCATGGCGTTTTAAGCCGGTCGAGACCTTGTGTTACCCGGAGCCCCTGTGCACACCTTCCCTGTCACCACCAGTGTTTTCCTTATTTAAGTATTTTGCAAACAGAAATGTTTGAGTTACAGCTTCTCTACAAAACATATCATATCAAACTTTAGAACAGATTTACATCCCCAGCAGCTGTAGAGGAGAGCATTGGCTCGGTGTTGCATTTGCCTCCACCTGATGAAGTCCGATGCTCAATCTCATTTCTAACTCTGTTTTGTTCTGCACCATTTAGCTGCTAAGTGCTGAATGACAGAGCATTAGCTGGTCGCTAACTCTGTGTAGCAGCTGCTTGGTGCTGGGATGATGGAGTTTAATGGGTTTCTAGTTCCGCTGCGACTAATTACAGCTACTGGACATAGAAACTACTTTGACTAACTATTCTCTGTCCTTTATTTTGGTGAAAGCTGAGATAATATCCTGTTTCTTGTATTTAGTACTTTAAATATTCAATATATAACTTCAACCACCGGGGGGGCTATTATTCAAAACAATAGCAGAAGACCTAGTTTGATGATGTCGTGAAGCAGCGTGGGATCGTGGGAGTTGATGTCTTCGCCACCGTTGCCGATGATAATCTACTTGACGAGACAGAAGCACACGTCGTGTTCTCGGACGAGGTTTTAATTCTGGTTACGCAGCAAACGAGTGACCGACACAAACAGTGGGAGGACAAAACAGACGACTGGTTAAACGTGTGTTCATCGTGCGTTGTTTGAAGTTATAACTGGGACGGACAAAGTCATGAGTGAGGAGAATATGGCGCATTTAAGTCAAATACAAGAAAACACAAATTTTTCTCTAAAGCTTATGGACCAAAAGTCCAAAAGTAATATTTCACGTTCCTCTTTCATGCTTGTCACCAAGGAAAGTAAAGGCACTAATGAGATCTAAACCCGGAACTATACAGATGAGAAAGTGTGTCAGAAATCCTGTCATGTCAGGAAGCTGTGGACGTCTTTCTGTCCGACTGTACCCAACTGAAAACTGCATCTCAGTGTTTTAATTAGGATCCCCCTTTGAGCCAAACAACAGCTCTAATCTCCAACACGTCTGATAGGTGAGCACGTTCCTCTCTGCAAAACGTGTGAGTCCAGCTGCTCACGTTGTTACGTGAGGTGTAGCGGTGGCTCGGAGGAGCAGGGAGGCGGGCGCCACGCTCCTGCTGACAAGTCGTCCTGCAGGCCGAGAGGAGACGAGGCCCCTGGAGGAGGAAGATCTGAGAGTTAATGATCTTTCTGTATGCAAAGGCCACGGTTCAAAAGGCACTGGGTTGATGGGAAGTGGCAAAACCCCATTAACTCCATGACAGAGTCTGCCACGAGGAATATGCTTTCTTCCGCTCTCTCTCTCTCTCTCTCTCTCTCTCCGGCTCGCTCTGTTCTCTCCGTTTCCTGTCGTCCGTCTCTCACTCTGGTCCCTCTCCTTTTCCTCTCCTTCATCTCTCTCTGGTTGTCTTCTCCGTCTTCCTCACTTCCTTTGGTCCGTCTCCCCCCGTTCTCTGATGCCTCCGGATTGTCTTGAACATCTCGTCACCTGTTTCTCTTTTTAGTTTTCTGCATGTCTCAATCTTTTCTCCTTTGTTCTTTCTCCTTTCTCCAGTGCTTCCTGTCTTTGAAGTCCATCTACTTTCCTCCCCATCGCTCGTCCTGCCCTCTTATTGTTGATGCTCATTCAAATCCATGACAATGAATGAACAAACTGTTAATGTTAATCTAATACAATTTTCATTTCATTAGTCACACCAGTTACACGACTGACTTGACAATTGACCATTTTCTAAGCCGTACACTCCCTTAGCTACTTTTAACCTTTCAAACTTTCCATGCACGGCACATACGCGGGTTCCGCAATATCTTTTTAATCTTTTCATCTTCAGAATTAAACCGTGTAAACAGCTATTGCAAGCTAATGCTAATACTCAAAAGTGAGGCCTAAAGCATGTTGATCGCCCCCTGGTGGCTGGCTCCGGTATAGGTCATACACCCTGCCTCCTCCGTGTGAGTGGATGTGTGAAATACATTTTTTCTCAAAGATGGTTTCTGTCCTTTGAGGTCGTTCTGATCGCAGTGATGTACATTCAAGTGTTCATGTTTCTGATTTGACAGCTGGGACTGACTCTCGATTGGTTGAGCAGAAGCTCAAATGACGTCTTCGTGGCAAGATGGCCGTCGTACGTATCGAGGACATTTTGGCTTCATTTCTGGACAGTGGGAGGAAGTGGATCGTCCATGTTTATTTACAGTCTGTGATCCCTACGGCCTGAAAGTCTGGATCCTCACTCAGCCATGAAATACATGGAAATAAAAGCATGAATTCCAGGCCACAGTTCTCAGCCCTTATACTTGTACACTTTTATTTAAGGAAGTGCCGTTAAAATGTTGTTTGTTTCAACGTTATCTAAACGTTTTTGACTTTTGTTTGCATTTTCAAACGCGACTTCAGTTTTAGTTGAAAGAGTTCAGCAGACGACAGACGGTGAAACCATGTGGCGCTCCTGCTGTTCGGCTGCTGTTTGTGTGTTTGTGTTGTCCTAGACTGAATTGTGTTTTGCGACGTTTTGTTCTGCTTGTTCATGCAAGAGTCAGGAGACAAAATGTGTTTTGATGGCAGCAGTGTTTTTAAAGCCCGGTTTTTGTTTTCCCATCATCAGAACTGGATAATTCATTCAATTTAAAATCTCCAGCCGATTTAAACTTTGCTGCACAGCCCCTGAAGTTTCATTTATGGGTTGTGTGGTGTCATAGAATAGAGTCACTGTGTAAAGGAGAGAGAATCAAACACAGCAGCATGTGTCAGAGGCAAAGACTCAAACTAATAACCTGGACTTTCTGCCATTTAGTCCCTGTCCTACCTGGAGAGCTGCAAAATGCCACCGGCTGCATGAATATAAATCATCAGAGAGAGAGAGAGAGACACTGGGGAAGTGAGTCGTCAGGTAATTCAAAGAAGGAGAATGTTGTATCAATAGAATATTATCCCCCCCCCTCCTCAGAGAATCAGGATATTCGGTTATAAAGATGAATTCAATCTACAAAGGATCAAACTCACCTGAGCAACTCAACACCGGAGTCAATGCTCATACCTGGAGGAAAAGTGGTGAACTGGCGCCACCTACTGGACCAACACACAACCACCACAAGGTGCAGACTTGACTTGTGTTTTCCACTTCTATACTTTTTACATCTACAACAACAGGGTACACAAAATACTCAACTTTACACACTTCCTTGTTGTTATTTAACATGTGTATTTAATTTCCAGCATCCTCTAGTATTGTTTTTGTATATTAAGCCTTTTTACTTAGTTCAAAATGTCCTATTTCTTTTCCTTTTGCATATTATGATATATTATACTTAATGTACCTTTAATTAGTGTAAAATTCATGCAGGACTTTTAGATAAACATTTTTTGATACTGACGTCCCTGGTAGTTAAGAGTTGTCAACTGTTCAGGTTCATAAGGCAAAGGAATCACTTATATTATTATATTTTGTGTTTTAGTTTTTTACTTTAATGTTTCTTCAAATAAAGTTTCAACAAAATCATTGAAAATCCACATTTCATACAGGGTAGATATTTAAATTTTCAATTGACAGACACTTCTGCCTCAATAAAAATTTAAGAAATAAAAAAATGACCCAATAATGCATACATGGATATATAAATGCAGAAATAAATAAGTAAATAGTACAAGTACATGAAAAATGTGTAAAGTAAGATAGGTAGTTATATAATTCAATATGTATGAATTTATTTTTAAATTTTAATTGCAGATTGTTTCCTTTCTATTGAAGCAGACATGTTAAATTGTGGCAGCACTGAAACACATAGAAACATTAAACCAAACCAGATCCTCTTCATTCCATCAAGCTTCAGCTTCAGGCAACTTTATTCACCTGTGTTGGTTTGACAGAGAAATTATGAAACGTGAGCATGAATTCATCTTTGTCACGGTGTCATATTTCAACATGTTTCCACTTCATCTGTTCTCCTGCTGCTGTTTGGATTCTTAAACCTCTTCTCGCACAATATGATTAAACGACGCCAAAGGATGCGCGCACAGCGACCTGACTTTGAATTATGCGGAAAAGCAAGTTTGAACAACCTCTAACATTTCACTTCCTCTTGTGTGGACTTTTTCTTTTCACACACACAACACAACACACTCTCCTTCCCCCCAAACGCACACACACACACTCAGCCGGTCCTGCTGCGGGACTGTGGCCCTGGTTCTGGCTCCAGATTGCGCGCGTCACTGTCGCCCGAGCAGAGCCGCGTCCGGAGGAACCGTCCGAACCGGACTGTGGGTTGAAGAGGAGGAGGAAAGTGATTTCAAACTTTATCCGGAGGCCTTGATTCGGATGCTGTGGAGCCGGAGCTGACTCCCTGGAGCGCGCTGCGCTGCGCCAACCTGTGCGCACTTGCCCGCAGACAGGAGAGGGGGAGTGGAGTGTGAGGAGGAGGCACACCTTTACCTTTCCTGGTTCTCCCCCACCCTCTCTCTCTCTCTCTCTCACTCTCCCTCCCTCCTCCTTCTCTCTCCCTCTCCCTGGAAGCGGAGGAATAATCGATCTGACATGTCGGCCAACGACAGAGCCACCCGAGCGCTGCGGGAGATCCAGCACAACCCTGGAAATGACGCCTGCGCGGACTGTGGCGCGCCAGGTAGGAGCATTAAGACATGTGTTTTACCAGCTGTAGCATGGGAAGCAGCTGAGGCGAGAGGTGTGGGAGGTGCCATGTCGGTAAAGCAGATCTGATCCCTCAGACAAAACCATGTCCATGCGCTTCTTTACCTCTCAGCAGTTGCAGCTCCACGTATTTGAGTGATTTTGGAGCGTGAAAGTGTCCGGGCCGCGTCTTTGTGCGGTGT
Organism: Hippoglossus stenolepis; assembly: GCF_022539355.2. NCBI lineage: Eukaryota > Metazoa > Chordata > Actinopteri > Pleuronectiformes > Pleuronectidae > Hippoglossus > Hippoglossus stenolepis. The sequence continues at coordinate 26,962,712 of NC_061484.1, forward strand.
TTTGCGGTTGAGGAGGTGAAATGTGGAACAAGGTGAGCAGTCAGAGGGAGGAGCCTGCGGGGAACAGCACCAGCTCTTTGCTCTGAGATGTTGAAGCTGCCGCAGAAGAAGCTTCTCAGCAGGTTCCAACATGTCCGAGCTGCACACACCCTCAGCGGAGAGGCCCTGGACGCTGCTCCCACCTCGGAGCAGCTCAGAGTCCAGGACACGAGCTGAGGGAAGAGCCTGACTTCGAGTCTCTCAGCTGGAGAAGTCCCACTTGAATTATAACTTATACAAGTACCATAAAACTGCACTCAACAATTAAAGCACAGAATGGAAAGTTGCACCACTTATAAGCAAATTAATAAACTGTATTAGAAACTTACAGTAACTTGTTTCTCTGTGATGTAACTGTTGTTTAAACAGAAGCCTAATGATCAAATCATATTCATTTCATTAGAGGTTCGATAACAACCACTGTTCATTCGGTAGCTATGTTTTATTTTTTAATGTTGTTATGATTTTGCAGCTGCATATTTTGCTCCTATGGAAAAACAACATGAGAATGGAATTTTTTTTCCAAATTTAAATCCAAATAAATCATCCAAACGTCACAGAACTGAAATATTTTCAATCCAAACTCTGAATTGTGATATAAGTTTGGTTTTCTGAAGCCAGGACGTCACTCGACACGATTCAAAGACTGAAATACGAGTCAGTCTTCATTCAAATGATCCCAGAAGTGACTCAGACGTTCACTGGACACAGATCACATGAGTCCACACTGACACTCAGGGTGTTTGACCATTGCAGTCAGTCTTGTCCATTTCGTGCTGTCCCCTGTTTATAGACTTTGTGTTGCTTCCCACTGGTCGTAGAGTATCTCGCTCTAAATGCAGTTAAAAGCCCATTTGTCCCTGTCCTCTGTCATCGGCCTTTTAAATCAGTCTATGATTTTCATATCGTATTTATTAGTATTTACAGTTTGGTGCAGTCAGATAAATGTCTTGTCTTGGACACTTTGCATGTCTGTCCTGCCAAAGACATCGCACCTGAAGTGTTATCCAAATACGAGCAAGCTGCTCGGACTCTATTTTTATTAAAAACTGTTAGAAAACGTGTTTCAGCATTAAATATTCACACTTATGTTTCACCAAGGGTCATTATTTTGCCATATTTTATAATGATCCTGCAGCAAAAAGCTGTTTAACACCAACAAAACCACCTTTAAAAGCGGCCGGTGCCATTTTCTCCTGCTCAGAACCTCTGCCTCAGGTTTTGACTCCATGCTGACCGAGGAGTGCTGTGTTGGTTTTGGCTTCACGGGGCAGCAGAGCCCCTCGTGCACGGCCTCATGCGGTGAACTGCATTTTATTGCATTGCAGTCAAATCAGGAATTCACAGGATCCAGGATCCAGGCCCCGGGGCGTCGTGTCTCTGCAGTTGAGCAACGCAACAGATGTAATAACCTTTAAAAGACAGGCCCCGCCTTCATCTGTTAAATAATGATTACTCTCGAGCAGGTTTCGTGCACGGTGCAGATTTTAGTGCACGTGTGAACTGAGGAGTAAAACTAAAGCAGCTTTTCTCTCCGATTCAGCCTCTTCAGTCACATTCAGGCTCCGGTCGGTTCCTCTGGTCGGAGAAGAACCAGACTCACTTTAGTCTGTGTTACAGTATTTGTTCGATACCCACGTCCTCTCCCTCCAAACCCACGGTATGCAAAACTTTATTCCCGTGTTCTCTCTCCATCCTCCTCTCTGCAGATCCTGGGTGGGGCTCCTGCTCTGTGGGCGTGTTCATCTGTCTGGCCTGCTCCGGGATCCACCGCAACATCCCCGACATCAGCAAAGTCAAGTCCCTGAGCCTGTCGCACTGGGAGGACCACGAGATGCAGGTGAGGCCCAATACATTTCAGTTTGTTCAAGTCTCACCAGTAACACTTCCACTGGTTTTTAAAGGGGTTGTGATCAATATTTAAACTTTGACGATGATCAGTTTGTTTCCATAACGACCAGCGAAAGTATTGAATCTCTTTGCAGCAACTTGTTATGAGCTCATGAGACAAACGTTACAAAACTCTTACCATCAAATCACAGAGAAGAACTTTAGTTATTCTATAGAGGTTTAAAAACACATACAAATACAATTTCCAGTTGTGTTAAAATTTTGTGGAATTACAACTTTCATTTCATGGTTAATAATGAAAGTAATTTACTGCATTTTATGACATTTGTACTTCATTTTTAAAAAACTGTCATATAATAGTAACAGTAAAATGACAGTAGAATACATTTGATTTCCAGTTTACCCTAAATTCATCTTCTCCCTAATGTTTCCTGGATTTCGAGGACACTTTGCTCTGAGTTTAAAATACAGGTTTAATGCCACTTTATTTTGAAGGGCTGTCAGTGTGAAAAGGAAAACTTTTGCATAACTCAGCTACACAGTGATTTTTATTTTCTGTCTCATAACAGCTGGAATAAAATAACAGAAGAACACAAAGCAGAAAACGATCCTCATCCATCACAGTCGCGTCTCAGGCAGACGTTCTATTCTCTCAGACAGACAAATATTAGTACTTCATTTTTTGGGGTGTTTGTCTGATGGACACTTAAATTGCCTTTTTCTTTTCTCTTACTTTAAATCACAGAAGCCTGAAGAAACAAATGAAGCCTGATCTTCACATTTATAACCTACATTTACATTTTTTACTTTGTAAATGCTTCGTTACGTATGTTTGGAGGGGGGGTTCCCTTTTCCCTTTAAAGCCTTTGTGGTGAAATAAATCATCAGTTATCTCAAATGTCAGAACATCACATTCCTGCCCAGTGGGTTTCCCAGTGTTCCTGCAGCTGGGAGCGTGATTCCCAGAAATGAAATAATAAAAAAAATATGTTGGTACCATTCACGTCTTTATCCAGAGATATTTGTTGCATTCATCGTTGCAGCTCTTTGATTTATACGTTTGTTGTGTAACGTCGATGAGGATTTTATTTCTGTTGAGCCTCTTCTCTCCTGCTGGGCTGATAACTGTCGATAAAACTGTCGGGTTACGTGACGCGCTGTCGTTCATCCTGTTAATCTCTGTGTGTGTGTGTGTGTGTGTGTGTGTGTGTGTGTGTGTGTGTGTGTGTGTGTGTGTGTGTGTGTGTGTGTGTGTGTGTGTGTGTGTGTGTGTGTGTGTGTGTGTGTGTGTGTGTGTGTGTGTGTTCAGTTTATGGCTGAGAATGGTAATGAGCTGATGAAGAGTAAATACGAGGCTGCTGTTCCCGTCTACTACTACAAACCAACGCACAAAGACTGTCAGTGAGTAACCAACACACACAAACACACACACGAACACACACACACTTATATACCAAATCTCCATTTATACAATTTAGAATATATACATATTTGTGTAATATATTTAAAAGT
>NC_061484.1:26971113-27021376 GCF_022539355.2 Hippoglossus stenolepis
ACCCTCAAATCCGCTCGCAAAACACAGACGTGTGTTGCGATTAAGGAAACGGACAAAGAGGCGTTTGCACATATGTAAATATTCAGTCATGCACCGGTGCACTGATGCTTTTAAATTAGCACATGCAAACACATGCGACTGCTTTCTCACAGAAAGCTCCGACACAAGCAGCATGAGGAAACCTGATCCTCAGCGACTCAACAGGTTCTGCACAGCGACGAGCACGTTGGCCCTCGTCTGTCAGGTTGAGATGGAAGAACTCGCCGCGCCATTTGTTTCCTACACATGTACGAGACAGACCCGAGGAGGGAGTCACGGCCACAATGAGAACATCCAACACTTGTATAAGAACAGTGGATTCACAGCTGCTGCACTGGTGTTAAAACTGTGGCTTTTCAGCATCTTTCAGCTTTTCAATCATGTTTTTATATCTTTAAAGACTAATATCAGGTTTCATGTACTTTAAGTGACAGAATATTATACTAATGATTCAAAACAAGGGAAGTATTCTTGACTAAATGGTTGAATTCGTCTGCAAAGAAAATCAGGATCCGTCAAGAAGAATATTATTACATTATATATTATATAAACTTACATATATATTATTTAAAAAGTAAACTATTAACCACCTGCTCTTAAAAAATCTTTCCATTTTCAAAATTTGGGCCCAAATATGCTATTTTTGACTTTTCAGTAAAAGGAACAAGTCTGTGTGCATGACTGTTTTAAGACTGAAGGAACTACATATCCCATAAACCATTGCGAATGATCCCCTTCCAACGACTTCTCCTTGGATTTAACATTGTCGCTGATATAGTGTCGTAGTATATCCTAGTTTGTATCTTGTGTTTTTGTATTTAGTGTTTCATGCGGTGTAGTAACGCTGAAGGATCCGATCGTAGCTGACTTGATTTTCATGGTTGTGGTAAACGACAGATTGTGTTTCGCTACTGCACCTGAGAATTGTGGGTATTGTAGTATTTCTCCTTGACATCACAAAAAAAAAATGTTTTTCTTAAAACACAGTTGATATTATTTGATTTGTGGTTTCTACAGATGGAAATAATACTGTTTCACATTCTCGTAGCTTGTGGTGAACCTTGGTTTATTACTATATTATGGCTGATTAATCAAAATCTCTATTCAGATAATAAATGGACACACAACAAGAAATAAAAACTGAAAAATAATCATGTCTCCTTTAAAATGTGAGTTTAAAATGTATATTATCTGGGTTTCAGATTGATGATCAGACTAATGAATAAATAAAGTAATTGATGAAGTGTTAACACCAAACAGAGTGTGAGTCACAGACAGACGTCGCCTTTGGTTCAATGCTGCTTTGTGTCTTTACACAGTTTACACAGTCTCTCTCTCTCTCTCTCTCTCTCTCTCTCTCTCTCATTGACTTTCTCTGTGTCTCTCGCCCCACGTCTGACTGTGTCCTCCTCTCTTTTTGTCTCTTTAGCAAACAGAAGGTTTCAAGAAGCGCTGGTTCACCCTGGACCACAGACGGCTCATGTACTTCAAAGATCCACTGGTATGACACACACACACACACACACACACACACACACACACACACACACACACACACACACACACACACACACACACACACACCATGGACGTACAGGGAGTTATTTTCTCCATCAAGCAAATGAGATGAAGTAGACGATGTGGGGATATGAAGCCATGACTCAGTGAGGAGAGGACGATATCAAGTAGTTTCATTCCCAGTGTCACATTATTAAACATGTGGGCCTCTCCCAGTTTGGAGAATCTCAGAGTAAAGTGAAAACCTGAAGGATCGAGACTTAGGACCCCCAGGATCACACAGGATGTTCATTTGAGCTGGTTTGTAAAATAAATGTTTGCCTGTTGCCTGCTTCAAAAAGAGGAATGTGGATCATCTGGTTAGTTATACTTCATAATATAATACGTAATTTTTGGGCACATCAGCACAACATTATAATAATTATCAGGATTTCGAATATATTGAGAAAGAAACTTGATTGAATCGATTAAATTACGACTTTATTCTCGTAATATTACGACTATTTCTTGTTAAATTTTGACTTTAGACTTCATTGTTGGACTTTTTTCTTGTAATATTTATTTTTTTGTAACAGTTGTGACTAAATATGTGGTTTTCATTGTCTTTTGAATGGTATTTGATTCACGTACATCATTTCCCGACCTGGTTTTGGAGGCAGCCTCTGTTTCTGCAGAGACCTTTCAGCTGTATGATCCGATACCAGTGTTTGAGACGTTGTGAAAGTGAGACTGTGAGTCAGTGGGAGATTAGAGCCGAGCTTTTTTATTGCAGTGGTTATTACACGGAGACTTTGCCAGGAGCCTGAAGAAGAGTTGTGGGGGGGGGGTTATGCACATCAGATAACAAAGGCAGATTAGCTGCTGACGTAAAAAGGAGCAATAATTATCTGTGCCGAAAGAAAAGTCTGAATAAACCCCAGAGAGGGTTCCACAAGAAGAAGTAGTAAATGAAAAGGAAAGGAGGTGAGGTCTAATGTGGACGAGGAGGATAATCATGATAATAATGAAAACAGATGATTCACCATGTTCCCTGTGTGTGTAAGTGCAATGTCTTTGCTCATGCAAGACTTGATTGTGATTGAACAGCGCCACCTTCTGGTCACAGCAGAGCAAATATATTTTCATAACTTTATAATAAAAGTGTTTAAATGACATAATGCAGCAGATACAGTCAACAGTGGTTGGGCTGCAGGAAACAGTCTCATGCTTATTTTATTTCACATACGTTTTTGGCTTCACTTTCACAATCAGGGGGACTGACTGAACCCCCTAGTGGCCATGTAGCTAAAATGCATGGGGTGTAGTTTTTCCCATGAGTTACTTGGACTGTGGCCATATCCTACTTTGTCTGCCACAGTTTCATAATGAACCAAACTCTTTTTTTTACACTCTCACAGTGACGTATAAGATCTGCACTTTCTGTTCAGCAGCGTTGCTTGGTTGCAGAATTGTGTTGTCATACATGTACCTATTCTGCTTTGCTCAAAGGCTGAGTCGAAGCTCAGCAATGCTCCAACCGGCCTTTAAAAGCTAACGTGCTCACAATGACGGTGCTGGTAGTTTGACGTCTCTCCCCAAAGGACGCCTTTGCCAAAGGCGAGGTCTTCCTGGGGAACAGGGACCACGGTTACAACGTCTCCACCGGCATGCCCGCTGGCACCCACTGCAACGGCGCCTGGCAACACGGCATCACCATACAGACGCCCGACCGCTACTTCCTGTTCACCTGCGAGATGGAGAGCGACCAGCTGGAGTGGGTGAAGCTCTTCAATGACGTCATGAGCGTGCCGATGTCCCCTCAGGAGTACACAAGTGAGAATTCAGACATTTTTTTAATGGTTATTAAATATTAATCAGCAATTAGCAGCTGATTAAATTTGTGTTAACATTGGTTTGTGATGCAAATCCCCCTCTGCATTGTCTCTTTATGGATTTTCCATGTTCACTCAGAACGACCCAGTAGTGTGGCCACTGAGCAGTTTCAGTGAGGAAGCTGTGGGTGAACTTCCTCTGTGACATTTGACAGAGGATGTTTTTCTTTGTCAGATTTTAAACTTAAACTCTTTCACCTCTGTCAACAAAAGAAGTTTTTCTTCAAGATCAACAGTAAAGTGAATCAGATCCAGTCTCGGGGCCTCTTTCTTTCTATAACGTTGGACTTGTGTGTGTTTTCAGTGGAGGCCATGTTCAAACACAGGCCCTGATGGAGCAGAGGCCTGCGGGACGTCTCCTCCCAGTCCTTCACCGATCTGACGCTGGACCCACATCAGCTCTGGCTCCCTCTGTAGTTTTGGGGGGAAACTTGAGTGTCGTCACCTGCATGGTCACACTGGTGGTTGCTGCTGGTAATATGAGGTTAAGGATGCAAACAAGGACCAAGGCAGCATTCATTGGTGGAATTAAGAAATATAAAGAAATATTAATAATGATAATCATTTTATTTAGTTGCAAAAGATCACTTTCCAGTCAGGGCAGAAGTAACACAAATAACATCTTGGAGTTTATGTATCTGATGTTTGGATTATTAGACGTCACTCATGCAAACCAACTATGTGAACTATGTGGATTTCATTTTTATCATGTTAAATATATTTTAGTGTTTAGATTTAAGATTTAAGAAAAAGTTGTAGTTAAGGTGAGAAGAGCCTTGATGCCTTCGTGAAATTCTTTTTATACAGATGTGAAATGATGAAATGTTTCGCACCATAGACTGCGAATAAAGATGGACGACACGACGACTCCCCAAAAGTGAAGCCATTTGATCTTGATCGCCCCCTGGCGGCCGGCTGCAGTATAGGACACAAACCCCACCTCCTCCATGTTAGCAGATGGGACATGGGCCAAACTAAAAAGTCAAAGTACATGTGAAATATATTACATGTGATATATAAAGATAGTTTCTGCCATCTTTGATCGAATCAACAGCTGCGACTGATGCTCTTGTGCTCAATGGCAGCGTTTGAACCCGGGATATTTTGGCTTCATTTCTCGACACTGGGAGGAGGTGGAGATGTGTCCTCCATCTTTATTTACAGTCTTTGATTTAATAAGTTACACGGAGTCAAATTGAGTCTGTGGTGGATTCAGATTTTTTTTTTTTATTTCTCTTTTTTAAATAAACATTTAACACAAACACTGTTTCAATCCATAAAGTCAAAACTGGATTGTTGTGATCCAAACTGGACCTTCTGACACACTACAGTAAAGTTTACATCGTGACCTTTATGTTTCTGTGTTTTCCATCTTGATTCTGATTTATTTAACCTGTTAAAGACGCATCACCTTTAATCAGATGTGTGGGATAAGCTTCAAAGCCAGTAGATGGTGTAACAGCGCCTCCATGTGGCAGACTTTATGAAAACAAACTAGTTAGTTATTTTACTTTGTTTTTATAGATATCAAACAACCAGTTGTGACGCCTCGTTGGTTTTGTTCTTTTTTTATTTTCTTACTCACATTTTGTGATTTGGTGCCACATTACTTTAAAGGCATTTCTGTGCTTGGCCAATGGCCGACTCACATCACACGTGAAATTATTGAGCATGAATAAAAAAAAGATTTTTACATTCAGTGATTCATTTATGTTAATTTTGCAGCTCTACATTATTTAAAAAACACTCTTCCTCATTATCATCCTCCTCAAATAAAAATCACAGAGATAAAAACTTTCCTCTGCACTGTTAACCCGAATAACAATGTGCTGCCAACTTGAAATGAACACGTCTAAAAATGTATTATACCACAAAGTATACAGACAAATGTTAAACATTTCAGTAGAAACTTGGATTCTGAAATATCCCTTAATTTTTACTCACAAAGCTGAGTTATTGATTTTGTTTTTAAAAGTTCTGAAGATAGTTTTAGTGCCATACATTGTCTTTAAAGGCATTTCTATGCTTGGCCATGTCTGACTGACATCACACATTAAATTAATGATCACAAATTAATACAAATATTTTATTTAATTAATTCATTTCTGTTCATTTCACAGGACTAAATTCTTTTTTAAACTTGCTTACATCACCCTCTTCAAATAAAAGACTGAAGATGAGTTAAAACTATGTCAAATGTTTCTTTTTGTTGGAATTCATGCATCTAAAAACTGATTCTACTGCGAGTTATAGAGATAAAATCTTCAACGCATTAAGGGTAAAATTCTGCAGAATCTTAGATGCAGATATATAGTTCACAAAGAGAGTTGATTTATTAGTTTGGTTAGCAAACTAAATAAATTCCCCTTTAAAATAAATAATCCCAAAGTGGTTGTGCACCTGTGTGTGTACTTGTGTGTGTTCTCGTGTGTGTACTCGTGGACAGTTGCTTCAGTCAATGATGTCGTCGGGTGTCTAAAACTACACCTTGGTGCTCAGAGACGGTGGGATGAGGCCCGAGAGGAATACCTCATAAATCTATAGACCCGTGCTAGTTTTTCACCCGGGTGAGAAAGAGGTAGGACAGAGGAGAGAAGTGAAGAGGAGGCAGAGCGGACAGCGACCAGAAAACTCAAAGAACACAGACACGACGGACGTCTGTCAAAAGAAACCCAGGAGGTGAGTGGCAGCTGGAGAAACTGAGGTTGGACTGTGGATCCGCTGACATGCAGACGAGCTGCAGCGAAGCATCGTGGATGATTTGAGCGAGGAAAGAGGACGACATGGATTTTGATCATCGCAGCTGTTGATTCGCTCAAAATTTGTCCCACGAAGACAAGAGGTTAAAGAAATATTTGCCATTTGCTCAAGACACCATGCTGAGGTTGTTTTTGCCCGTCGTTTTAAAATGGACGAATGTTTCATCCCACAGTGAGACTCTCTGGAGACGTCAGTAGCCGAAGTCCTTTCAGACACCGCGGGAGCTCATCATGAGAGATTTTGAACAGTTTGTCCAGTTGAAAGTCAGAGTCCTGACTCCCGTCGCCACCCCGCCGCTAACAAATGACCCTTTTCAGATCTGCTGCAGCCCGACGTCCAACAGAGAAAACCTGTTCTCTCTCTGTAACTGAGAGCATCTCACACGTTGATGACTTGAATCTCTGCTGGAGGCTTTATCGCTGCAGACGTATGGGATCATGAGCGTGTGGAGGACCTCTTTTTTGGGGATAAGTGCTGCAAGACACGGGCAGTTTTGTGGACGGTACTCTGTCTGCAGATCCCTGCACATCTTTACGTTTTCTCTTGGATTCAAACAAAACATCTGGTTCTAACAAGAGTTTGGAAATCTTTGCTATTTCTACTTTGTGATATGTTTGCGAAAAAAGTTAATAACAACCTCACAGCTTGAAATGCTTGTGCAGACTTTAAACCTCTTTCAGATTCCAGGAGCCAACGATCTTCAAAATTGGACCCTGACCTTTGACCTCTGATCTGCAATGAACTGCACCCCTAACACCACCATCACTCCGCAGCTGGAACTCATCCTGAGCCCACAGACTGAAGACGGAGGGTCCCAGGACAGTGGTGGCGGTGCTGGAGGCGGCGGGAGACTGTGGGCGACGTCCCTGCTTGGCGCCATGCTGATAATCATGTGCGTCATGGGTGTGGCAGGCAACACGTACACGCTCATCATCACGCGCTCGGCCGCTCTGCGCCGAACGGGCTCCATGTACGTTTACATCGTCAACCTGGCTCTGGCGGACCTGCTCTACCTCTCCACCATCCCCTTCGTGGTCTGCACCTACTTCGTCCACGACTGGCTGTTCGGCGATGCGGGCTGTCGCATCCTGCTCAGTCTCGATCTCCTCACCATGCACGCCAGCGTCTTCACTTTGGTCGCCATGAGCCTGGAGCGGTATCGTGCTGTGGCCAGGCCCTTCAGCGCGCACAGGAACTCGTCCCGCAAACGAAGGCTAACGGCGGGAATCATCTGGGGTTTGGCCTTTGTGCTGACGCTTCCCATGATGGTGATGATCCGACTCAGCGAGGGCAAACCCAGCGCGACAGGTTCGGTTAAGAGGATCTGCTTCCCGACCTGGACCCCTGAGGCCTTCAAGGCTTATATCACCGTCCTCTTCTGCACCAGCGTTTTGGTGCCTGGATTGGTTATCGTCGGGTTGTACGTCGGGTTAGCTCGGCGCTACTGGACCGCACAGGCTAGCTTGGGAGGAAGCAGCCGCTCTGCTCTGAGGAAAGGCCTGAAACAAAAAGTCATATCCATGATCTTCAGCATCGTGGCGGCTTACTGGGCCTGTTTCTTACCTTTCTGGGGATGGCAGCTGGCCAAACTGTTCTCTGCAGAGTCTCTCCGAGCTTTGTCTCCAGCTGCTCATAACTACGTGAATTTCTTCGTCACCTGTCTGACCTACGGCAACAGCTGTATAAATCCATTTCTCTACACTCTCCTGACCCGGAACTATAAAGATTACCTGGCCCAGAAAGGTCAGTCTGCGGGGTCGAGCAGGGCCGACCCCTGTTCAGCTGTGACCACGCCCCTGCAAGACATTTAGTCGGAAAAATTAAATATATTACTGAGCATAAACATTTTGTACAAATCTAAAAAATTTCGTATTCGTGAGATACTTGTGATGTGTAGTAGCACTTAACATAAACTTTAAAACTAGAAACATGTGGCGTGACTCTGATGATGTCATTTATACAAATTATGAACCATTTAAATCATATGAGTTAAGTATCAAATCAAAGAAGTTGGAGTTGTGGGGAATTTTCAAATGTTCTGAGAAAATCTTGGAAGAAATACTTTAACTACAAAAATGTCCAATTTCCCATGAAATAATTGTAATTGTTGGACAATAGAATTAAATGTAAAGAACTGCTTCAACTGTTTCCTTTACTTTCTTATATGCCGTCCACCCCACACACACACACACACACACACACACACACACACACACACACACACACACACACACACACACACACACACACACACACACACACACACACACACACACACACACACACACACACACATGAATGTATATTTCATCATCCCTGCAGGGAATGTAGTTGCATCGTGCCACATTCCTCAGCTTCGGGCTACGGCTCTTTTGAGTCCTCCTGTAAATTGTCTCAGTAAGAATGTGCTGCGTCTCACCTCCGTCGTATATTATCTTTCCTTGTTCATTAACCTGTTCCCTCCTCGATAATCAGCTCTATATTTACTGACAGTCCGGCCGAGCACATTCACAAGCATTTCTTATATTTCTTCCTCCTTTTTTCTTTCTTTTATGTCTAATATCCCAATATTGTTTCAATATTTCTTGAGGGAGTGTGTGCGTACTTCAGATTTGGGTCAGGTTAATTGGAAACTGTACATTGGACGTATGTGTGAATGTAAGTGTGAATGCTTGCTTCTCTTTATATGTCTATATAACACACCTCTCTTTTTTGTGCCTTTATTGATAAGCAGGATAGATTAAGCTTGAAAATAGGGGAGAGAGAGGAGAAGACTTATTTGCTTTTTGCTCCGTTTGCACTGAGGCACCTTTTTAAACATCAGGGTTTGTATTTATGATTTAAAACCTCAGATCTGAACACCTCTGCTGAAAATGAAAAACCGCTCTGAGTTAATAGACCTTAGATAATGTCTGCTCGTCATGAAAGTTAATTAAAGATTCACATGCGTCGTCCTGCATCAGAGACATAGAGACAAAGAAGACACGTTTCTTTTTTCACAGCTTTTACTCTATAAGAGACTGAGTAGATGTCAGACAGTTCATTAAGATGTGGCTCCATCTTCAGGCCATTTCCTCTCATTACAACATCTTCTCTCCATGTTGGTGTAACTTTCTACTGCTTTATTTCCATATGACTCAACAAGATGAATGGGCACAGTAAGGTAAAACAGAGTATTTCAACCAGAGTGCGGAGGACAGGTCAGGAGTCACAGGTCGAGACGAGGCTGATCTCTACTTGATCTTGATGCCGACGATCCTGGCGTCGCCGCTGATTTCAAAGTACTTGTACTTGACGTCTCCCAGGCGGTTGGGGAAGTTGGTCATGGAGCCGTCGGGAAGCTTGATGTAAAACTGCTCATGGTTGAAGTTGAGGTAAATCTGACGTACGAGAGACGAGAGGCAGAACACAGAATTAGAGTTCCAGTGTCATTTCACATTGTTGCACAATAAAAGACAAAGTAACACGTGTTTAAATACAATGACTGAAGCAGAATTGTGAGCAGAATAAAATAAAACCTTTTATGAGCCTCTGAACTCCATCATGATTGTTATATGCTCATGTGTCTGTTGAACTAACAGTCTCCCTGTGTACAGAGATATGATTACGCTTCAGCTTGAGCCAAATGACAGACAAATACACAAAAATACTTTGCCAACGATCCACAAGAAAGTATTTCAAGTAGAGCAGTTCTCTGTTTGAGTTATCCTCACACCCAGAAGCAGCTTAAAGCCCCTGTTGGCTAAACAATGAGAAAACCGTCAGAATGCAACTTCATTCTTGAAGAGTTATGACAATGCTGGATATTTGAGGTGCAGAGGAATGTGATGTGGATCACTACAAACATGTATGTTCTTCATGTGAAAGACAGACTCCTGAAAATATCAATTTTCCAGACATTTTTCCAAAGTCTGAAAACAGTATGTGCCGCTTACACCCGTCAGACTGGACCCCTGAATGGTTCTGTCGTGGCACATAACCCCCACCACTCCACCTGACCCACCTTGGATTCCTCTCCACGTGCGAAGGGGAAGTTTCCATCGCGCTGCTCCTCACCCCAGCTGCCTCCGGACATGGCGTTGAAGACGATGACGTTCTGGTCGCTGCCGTAGTCAAAACGGGGATTGAAGTGCAGTGCGATGTTTTCGGAGTCGTGACCGATGTTGATGGAGAAGCTGCAGTGGAGGCAGGGACGTAAAGGTCAAAAGAGAAATGAAACAGGAACAAATGTACGAAGCATTAACCTTCAGGGCCGCAGCTCACTTTGTCAACTTCCTCTTGATTAAACGTGATTGAATCTGAAAGCTGAACCTCGTGAACCGAAGCTGAACGGCTGCGGAGTCAAAGATTTTCAGTCTCGGCTTTTGATAGATCGAGGAGAAATTACCTGACGCAGTCGTCCTTGGGTTTGAAGCGGATCTTGAACTCGTGCCCCTCCTTGAACGTCATGTCCTTGACTTTCTGTAAAGAGAAATAAAAGAGTGTGGGAAACGATTCAGGGGACGGACGAGTCATAAAATTACATGTTTAATAGATTTAAAGCAACACGATGTCAGTGCACAGCTTTTCTATTTGAGTGCAACCAGAGTTTAGATCAAGACACCGATCTGGGAAGTGAGAAGGTTAAATAGCTGAACTTTAATATCGGGCTATTTTGTCAGTGAAGTGCAAAGAGGAAGAATTTTCCGAGTTTTTTTATCACTTCTCGATGTGATTTACAGGACAATTTAACCACAGATCTAAATGACTGTTTGTACAGTGCACCCTGGAGGGAGAATTGATTATCACTCGTGTTCCTATCTGTCCGGTTGATTATCAACCAGGACATAGCTGTAAAAGTACAGAAACAGGAAGGCACCGTATTTGTCCGTTGACATGTGGTGGTCATGTGGAGATAGTAAAACCATAAAGCAACGCGCACACACGGACGTGCTGCAGATACCACATAGGTACCAGCGCCCCACCTCGCTACAGAGTGAGAGGGGGGGGGGGTGCAAGATCTGATGTTGAACCTATATATAAAGTTGTAAAACCTATGTAGGATTATCAGACCTGTTCACCTGTTCACTGTTTATCACATGACCACGGTCCCACCTCCGCCACACCCGCAGATACCTCCATTCAACAAAGGTCCTATCTCACATCTCTACTAGTTTATCATTGACAGGACAAAGTGTTGGAGAATCATTAGGTTAAGTTACTCTTTATTGATCCCAAATGGGGAATTTGAGTGATTTTATCTAGAAGCTGTGTGAAACATCCCAACACAACACTGCCACTGCTCTCCAGTTCCTCCAGTACAGCCCCAGTATGATACTTTACAAAACCTGTATTCATTTTATTAATATGGGTCAATTTACATTTAGATTTTAAGGAAGTAATTTCACAAAGAAGATGAGAATAAAGTTTTCCCGTGGGGTTAGAGGCATTTTAGATTCCTTGCTTATAATTAGTTTTTGGCCTACGCACCTTTATCAAATCACATGACAGATGAGAAAATTCAGTGGATCTTTGCCCCCCCCAGAGCAACCAGGCCTTGACTTAACATGAAGCACCTTTGCAAACTTGCAAAGCATAAACCTCTTCAGAATAAACCTGTTTGACCTTTACTAATGTTCAACCTGTAAATCTGAAATATATGAATATGAGTTTGAATTTTTTAAGTACAAGCACACGGCCTATTGAACCACGAGATGTCAGCTACAGACTATATCTGTGTAATTAGATTCAAATATTAAGTTAGATCGTAAGTAGTTAATATTAAAGTCACAGACTGATCAAAATAAATAATTAATAATAATTAATACCACTCACCATCTTGGCTGTCTTCAGTGGGTTGAGACGCGACTGACAAAGCTCCTGGTGCAGGTGAGGGGTTTATATAACCAACGCTGGGGGCAGGGAGCAACCAACAGGAAACAATAATCATTCACATAGGATGAGATTTGGCCCTCAGTGAAGCTCAGTGTGCTAATGAGTCACTGCTCGGTTTTATATCACAGGGGATTGATTATTGTTTTATGCCATTATTATATATATAATAATGGCATAAAACACTAAAACTACTACATTTGTTCATAGTACAATTTTTTATATAGTCGGAATTTCGTGAATAAATATATCAATGTTTATGTGTTATATGTTATATTATTATATCACAGGTTTGCTGTGCTGCTCCTGAAACTATGTTATATGTTATATGTTATTAGTTATGTTATGTTATATTATGATATACGTTATATGTTATATATTATTATATCACAGGTTTGCTGTGCTTCTCCTGAAACTACGTTATGTTATGTTATATGTTATATGTTATATGTTATATGTTATATGTTATGTTATGTTATGTTATATGTTATATTATTATATCACAGGTTTGCTGTGCTGCTCCTGAACCTGGACTTTATGTTATGTTATATGATATATGATGTTATATGATGTTATATGTTATTTGTTATGTTATGTTATATGATGTTATATGATGTGACATGTTACATTATATGTTATATTATATGTATGTATATTATTACATCACAGGTTTGCAGCGCTGCTCCTGAATCCGGGTCACGGTTAAAAAACTGTGACGTAGATAAAACGACTGTGTTTCCGCGGTGGGCGTGACTTCGAGTCACTACAGCCAATCCCCGGCCTCCATCGTGTGCTGGGCGTGTCGAGCGCTCGGAGCCCACACAGCGAAGCTAACAGGAATCAACAGCTAAGTTAGCTTGTGACGTAGCTAGCGGCTCCTGGTACACTTTCATTTTAATTACACCTTTAATTACCGAACTGCGCTTTATCGAACCCGCAGATCCTCCGACGTCATGAGATACAGTTGACGTGTTGCAGCTGCGGGGGAATATCAAATATTGTTTCCACTTTTAACTGCGTTTACACAGCAGCAAGTTTGATGTGTTGTTAGCATGAGCTAGCTCGATGCGATAGTCAATGTAACTTTCTGCTGATGCTAACGGCTAACGGGCTAGTGAGGAGATACGGTGGTTTTGTTTGTTTGCTAACTGCTAAATGCTAATTGTGTCCCTCTGTAGAAATGGCTTCGGCGACAGAACCAGCGATGTGCTCGGCTGCAGCGGCCGCGGCAGAGTCCATAGTGCCCGCTTGTATGTTTGCACCTGAGCGGGGGTGCGCGGACGATCCAGCCGGGGAAGAGGGCTTCGAGGACGGCGAGGAGACGAACGGCGAGCCCGCGGATCATTTAGACCTGAGCAGTAAGGTGGGCCTCGCTGGAAATTACACCCAGTAAAACGTGGAGTTTCCAGCTGCTCTGTTGTGATTCGTGTGTGTCCGTGACCTTACACAACTGCTGCTGCACGTACAGCTGCACACTGCGCCTTTTGTGGTGCCTGTGCAAAACCCCCAGCGAACGACACGTATGTGTGTGTGTGTGTGTGTGGTGTGTGTGTGTGTGTGTGTGTGTGTGTGTGTGTGAGAGTGCAGAGCCCAGTCGTGAAGTGTGTGTCCTCAGTGTGTGCAGACCCTGCTGCTGTGTGCACAAAGAATACAAATTCAATTACAATCAAACGTGCATTGACTGATTTGCAGAAGCTTCAAGCAAAACACTGTTGTTTACACCTCAGTCCTTGTTGATGTTCTGACTCCAGGTCGCTCACAGAGACTTGTTTGACTCAGCTTTTGCTCCCTTTTGACCTTTACCAGCTCTGTTTGTTTCTCCCCCCCTCTCCCTCCTTCAGCTGGTGCTCGTGAGTCCATCAGCAGAACAGTACGATTCGTTACTACGACATTTGAGGGAGCGGATAGATGAGGGCTGTGGGGAAACCATCTACGTGGTCGGAATGGGCTCAGGTAAGAAAAAACTAACTCTCCTGCCATGTGATGATGAAGACGAGCATTCACCGGGTACGGCGAAGAGCACGCTGTTCCAGGGACCGTCGGCTATGATGCTGCAATGTGGAAAAATGACAAATTGCCATATTGAGGCAGCTGGATTGTTTGTATCCTCAGTGGACGAGTGGAACAATTCATGGAAATTCATCTTTCATTTCCCCAAAATGATACAACACAGTACATAAGAAGACATTCTACATTACCTGGAATACAATTTCTGAAAAATATATAATACTGTGTAGTAACAGGAGTAAGTTTGATACTGAACTCACTTTTCTGAGGGAATAGTTTTGAAATAAGCTCTTATTGCTAAATTCAGCTTTGTACTAATCACAAAAACGTACATATAGCACATTAAAAACAAATCTAAAATGCTATGTCATTATCTGTAAAACACTTTGAAGGAAATGATTTTATTTTGGTGGTCATGGTTAAGTGATTTGCTGTAACACTGAGAGCCCATGAAGGTATAATCTTTTAATGAATGTGGTGTATGTGGTGAACAGATCCCATAGATGGCAACAAAGACTTTTCATTCTCTACCAGCCACACTGTTTGTTTTATATTTAAAAAAAATGGAGCCTCAAATTCAAAAGCAAAGGAAAACCAAGGTTAAAGTTAATGTTATGTTATTTTCCGCTCATAGCTGAGCCTGGGAGATAACACAGCTTTGCCTCATGTACACACTGGCCAATTTCAGGCAGTGAAAGATATTGGTTTGAATCTGTATATAAGTAGTAGGGGAACGTAGTTGTTAAGTGTATTTAGGGAGAGACCAAGCGTCTCCTGTCAGTTGTGGCCTGGTGTTTTCCCCCAGGCGGCTCAAACCCTGTGTCTGTTATTTAGTTCTCACTCTGAAATGCTCTGGCCCCGGCACAGAAAAACTTTTGTCGTCAACCTGAGTTATTTTCTGCCTGTTACAGCAACATATCTGACCCATGTGGTGTTTTGGAGGCTGGGGGGTCAGAGTGCTTGTGTGAAAGGGTGTCATTTTTCCCCCTGCTCAGCACTGGGACTGTCACCAGTTCACCAGTTCATGGATGTGTGTTTGTCTGACTGGCTGGACGAGCAGCTCTCTGACTGCCCCACTGACCCTGTTTACATTTCCCAGTCTTCTGTAACTACAGTTTGTGGCCAGACGAGCAGCAGTGAGCTCAATATCCTCTGTGATTTCTTTGGAAATGAATATTTACATAAGTAAGATGAGGATATCTATTTGTGTACCGACCTATGACATCAATTTACTATCCTGCTGTTCTTGGCATCTGAATAAAACAGGTTATGGTCCAGTCATGAGCCACTGTGGTTTCAATAATTCCAGTTTTCTCACATTCTCAGTACAACAGGTTCTGTCACTCCTATAAGCCGCCTGTTTATTTCCTCTGTCCCCTACAAAGACAACCTTCAGTGTGTTTTCTGGTCCCCACCCTGCTGTAAAGACAGTTACTAACACTCCTGAGGTGACGCCTAATATTAACTCTATTTATCAGACATGCTAGGAATGTTTATGCTCGTAGTTCTGTCTCATTTTCACAAGAAAGGCAAACATTCTGTAGCAACTGTATATTGTGATGTCACTCATTCGTCGTTACTTAAGTCGTGCATCAGAATATCTCTCCTGCCTCATCTTTGACGTTACTCCTTTATCTCTCTGTTTTAGATGGAGGTGACTATGGTCTGGATGAGAAGGACATGGAGGCGTCGGTAGCCACGGTGAAGTCGCTGTGCGAACAGATCGAGGCTGACCTAATCCTGCTAAGGGAGAGGATGGACACTGGTGGACAGATTCAGGACTACCTCATCAGACGCCGTGTCGGCGAGCAGGATTTCCTGGAAGTCAGGTAAAGGAAAGAAAGCAAAGCTCTTCCCCCAAGTGATGAACAGTACAAGACTGAGCAGGTTCATATTTCAGTGCCTGTTTAGATATTCATTTATATATGACTTTTTTTTTAACTAATTCAGAATACAATCAGTCTTCCCTTCGTCTAAAGCTGTTTTCAGACATTTTCTGTCATTCACATATGAAGCAGCAGCAGTAGATTGTGCGAGTCAGACGCAATGACAACAAGAGGAAAGTTTCCAGATCATTCAGGCGAGGGGTGGAGCCTGGGCAGAGCAGCAGGAGGCAGCACATGATGTATACATTCTGCTGTGGGAAGCTCATTGTATTTATTTATAGTACATTGACACAGGTGTTGACGTCTTTGTGTCTTCTACGTGTACGGCTCCTCTTATTCCATCAGAGATATACGTGTTCTTCCAGTTTCATGTCAGTTGCGTGTTCGAAACGTTGTGTTGATGACGTTTACTGGGGGATTGGCAGGAAAGGTTCTGGAAAAGGTCAGGAGCAACTGACTCGGAAATATGCTTTCTCACATACTTCTCTGCCACCGAATGTCAGGAATTTATGTGGACTTGAGTTCATGTCTGAGAGTAGTTCAAGTCTTTTCTACAATCCTTTATAGTCGGTATAAGCAGACCTTCAATACATTTTAATACAAATCTGTAATCTGTCTGTAACTTAACCTTTCTATTGAGCACAGCTCCTTGAAAGTGGCTCATATACAGATGCACTATATATCTCAATATAGGTCCATATAATGGCTGTAAATCTGAAAACAAATGATGGATTTGGATAAAGAAAAACACCTGATGGATTTTCCACAGTGACAGTTTGATTTATTGCAGCACAACTCTGTTCAGTTTAGACTTTTCCATCTGAGTGCACTGTGTGATGTGTGGGTTTCATTTACTTTGATAAGGAATGGGATTTGAGAAGTGATAATTTGTCTCTGAATATTATTTATACTGAAAATATGCACCGGCTATTTCCAGCAACCCCCCCGTGATAGTAAAATAACAAAAGTGCAGGAACAGGCATTGGTTGAACATACATGTATTCAAGGAATCTCAGTGCATGTCTGTAAACAGCTTATTTTTACTGTACCTACATATAATTGTCCAGACTTACACCTTTCTCTCTCTCTCTCTCTCTCTCTCTCTCTCTCTCCTTTCACTCTTCTCCTTCATCTCGTCTGCAGAGTGGCGG
Source organism: Hippoglossus stenolepis (assembly GCF_022539355.2). NCBI lineage: Eukaryota > Metazoa > Chordata > Actinopteri > Pleuronectiformes > Pleuronectidae > Hippoglossus > Hippoglossus stenolepis. The sequence continues at coordinate 26,988,217 of NC_061484.1, forward strand.
TTGTAGGGAATGTGGATGCTGGGAAGAGCACTCTGTTGGGCGTTTTGACCCACGGCGAGCTGGACAACGGCCGAGGCTTCGCTCGCCAGAAGCTCTTTAGGCACAAGCACGAAATGGAGAGCGGCAGGACGAGCAGCGTGGGCAACGATATCCTGGGTTTTGATCAGGAGGGAGAGGTGAGCTTCTACCGATCCATAAAGGCGTGATGCATTCATCTGGAATGGATGCGGATCAAAAGTTTGCTAACATGAAGGAGGAAAGTGTCCGGGTTGGCCTTTTAAAATGCAGAACTCACATTTCAAACATATTCATTTCTCCTATACATATTAATTAAGGGTACTTGACTTGTTTCGGGTGTTAATTTCTATCACATACTCTGTTTCTTTAGGTGGTTAACAAGCCCGACAGCCACGGTGGCAGCCTCGACTGGACCAAGATCTGTGAGAAATCCTCGAAGGTCATCACCTTCATTGACCTGGCCGGCCACGAGAAGTACCTCAAAACCACCGTCTTTGGCATGACTGGACACCTGCCCGATTTCTGCATGCTCATGGTGAGAGAGGGCGGAGGGACAGGAAGTGGGTGTGTGGTTGTGTTGCTTAGATTGGCAATTGTGTATCTGGAAAACTCTAGATTTTTACGACTAAAGTAGAACAATATTGTGCCATTTAAAAATGTCTGTTAATATCCAGTTTTCATTGCATAACTCGCTACCCTTGTCTCGTTGCACCTCAGGTTGGCAGTAACGCCGGCATCGTTGGCATGACCAAAGAGCACCTGGGTCTGGCACTGGCCCTAAATGTGCCAGTGTTTGTGGTGGTTACTAAGATCGACATGTGTCCAGCCAACATCTTGCAAGGTAAAGAGACATTTACACTTACTGTGGTGCTGATTGAGTGTGAAGACTGGACTAGTCTAGACTTTCTTAATGAACTAAACTAAAATTACTCTTCCTCTGTTTTTTGGAAACACTGGCTTATTTAACTCCTGGACCAGCTTGTGTGTAACTGCAGAGCTGCTGGACTTCAATAACTAGCTTCACATCCCCACCCACCATTCAACAAAGTTATTGTCATTATAAGTTGTTGTTTTATTCCCATATGTTCAGACTGCAAACACATTAGTCAGTTATCAGTGAGAATAATGTCTTGCATGGTAAATCTGTATAATTTACTTTACCACTACAACAATACCATAATGTTGCCATACCATACTTCCCACTCTGCTGTTAAACCCTGTTCAGAGACCTCTATACTTTAATTATGTTAAGGCAGTGTGTTTTATATTCTAACTCAAGGCAGTGTATATAAAACCCCAAACTCAAATTTAAACCCAAGGCGTTGTGTGTTATACTTACACACAGTAAAAGCCTCCGAGGGAACGTAAGGAATTACACCCTCAAGACTGCTGCGGGGTTTTTAATGTGAAACAAAAGGAGGAAGAGTTGAGTTTGCATAAAATCAAACCGCTGCGAGAGCAAATTAACAAAGCAAATGGAAGCAGTTGGGAAAACAGGGAGTCTACTGAAATGTGACTAAATGTGCTTTTAACACCGGGGGAATTTAGAATTAAAGGGATATCTCTAATAAAGATCTGCCTTTTCCTAAATGAATGTAAAACTATACACTTCAAACCTACCTCCTTGTAAAACATGTTGATGTCCAGTGTTTTTTCAGTCTGTAAAGTCGTGTGGTATGTTCTCAGATTCTGTGATGGGATGTTTTAGATCTGACAACTGGATTTTATGTGTGTGTTTATCTGCAGAGACGCTAAAATTATTACAGAGGTTATTAAAGTCTCCGGGCTGCAGGAAAATCCCAGTGTTGGTCCAGAACAGGGATGACGTCATCGTCACGGCCTCCAACTTCAGCTCAGAGAGGTAAGAGCAGAGTGGACGAGGACAGAGGGACGATGAGTGTGGACTACTCTTCCACTTGAGATCGACTAATGGATCGACAAGTAAAACAGAAAGGCAGAGAGAGGATGTGACTGAAAGCAGCAGAGAAAGTGGACACATGTGGAAAAACTATTTAAAAATAACATTGATCAGTGTTAAAAACAGATTTCTTTTACATGCAGTTTATAAATGTGCTGCACACAGAACAAAATCCTAGACTGTAAGTAAAGATGGACGACGCACCTCCACTTCCTCCCATCCCGTATGTTGGTTAAATATTGATTTCCTCGTTTGTTTTCTGAGTTTTGGCTTTATTGGACAGATTCAATAGAGAGAGACAGAAAATGTAGGTAGAGAGGAGGAGAATCATGTGCAGTAAAATAGTCCATCTGGCTGGGAATCAAACCAGGGACCTTGAGGGCATGTACGCTCATCCAGCTTTAACCATTCAACTGTGATTTTTGTCTTGAAGCAAGTGTTTATTTCTTTTACTGACATTTCCTCTCTTGCTCTCTGACGTCTTCCCTCTGCAGGATGTGTCCGATCTTCCAGATCTCAAACGTGACCGGGGAGAACATGGACCTGCTGAAGATGTTCCTAAACCTCCTGTCTTCTCGAACCATCTTTAGCAATGACGAGCCAGCAGAGTTCCAAATAGACGACACATACTCAGTACCGGTACGAAAGAAAACACACACACACACTCAATGAAAATATCGTCTTTAAAATGAGCTTGATGGGATGTTTCAGTGACGGTGAACATGGAGAAAGTTTCCTCCTTCACTCCCTGAACGTCTGTTCTCTGTAACTCTGGTGAGTGGGTTCGATCTCAGCTTCAACTGTCACAATCAGCTCCAGCAAGTTGAAGAGTGAAGCTGAACTGTGGATCAGTTAAAAAGACTTTAAAAGAAGTTAAAAGTTTTAAAATATGAAGAATTCTGAACAGAGTTCGGTGGATTTGTTGCAGCAGCAGCTCTTCTGGATCAGGAAGCCAGGGATTATGGGTAATATCCAGTTAGGTTTCAGTTCAGCGAGCTGGGACGACACATTAATAGTTTTTTTTCTTCTCTACATTAAAACCACTTCAACGGCCAACAGAATTAATCACCACATGTGGCTGCAGGGGGCGCTGTTGCTCAGTAAACTTATGTAGTGTTGTTTCAAGTAGTAAATCCTAAAAAATGACTTGACTTGTTTTGCTCATGTTGATTTTCTCTCTGCAGGGTGTGGGCACAGTAGTTTCTGGGACTACGTTACGTGGAATGATTCGGCTCAACGACACGCTGCTCTTAGGCCCGGACCCGCTCGGCACCTTCATCCCCATCGCCGTTAAATCCATCCACCGCAAACGGATGCCGGTGAAAGAGGTCCGCGGGGGACAGACGGCGTCCTTTGCTCTCAAAAAGGTATAAGGGAGGAGAATGAGGAGGAGTTATTGCCACTAAAGAACATTTACTGCTTTAATCTACCTTAAAAAACAGCACATAGACAACTTAAAACAAAGTTTCTGACAAAGATGAAACTTTTGGATGAAATATGCATGAGAATTAGTTTCCTAACTTTGGAATCAGTTTTGTAATGCATGTAAATCCCAAAGTGTGGGAGCAAGTAGTCTTCTGTCTCTAATTCTTGTTTGGCTCCACTGACCCTCAATTTCATTTTTCTCTTTTGTTCCTGCTGTTTTTTTTTCCTGTACTCTGCGTCCATCGTCTCAGATCAAACGTTCCTCCATAAGGAAAGGAATGGTGATGGTCTCGCCAAAGCTGATGCCACAGGCCACCTGGGAGTTCGAGGCGGAGATTTTGGTGCTGCACCACCCGACCACGATATCGCCGAGATACCAGGCCATGGGTCAGTGACCATCAAATCCATTTACACACTGATATACACCTTTGTATGTCTTGAATTTGTACTTGAGTGTCTTGCGTTAAACTGTGTATGATCAATTGGAAACTTTCCCACCCACTCCTCTAAGTGTTAAACAAGTCTCTCTCTCTCCATCCCACCAGTTCACTGTGGCAGCATCAGGCAGACAGCCACCATCCTGACAATGAACAAAGACTGTCTGAGGACAGGGGACAAGGCCTCAGTCCATTTCCGCTTCATTAAGACGCCCGAGTACCTGCACTGTGACCAGAAGCTGGTGTTCAGGGAAGGACGCACCAAAGCTGTGGGCACAATCATCAAGGTACTGGAGCTGTTGGTTAATTCACTGTTTAATCCAACAATGGCAGAATGAAGAGGATTTACTGAAACCTTCTGTGTTTGTATTTGCAGCTTCTCCAATCAGTGAGCACCCAGGCAGCTAAGGCCCAACTGTCCAAGATGCAGGCCAGTAAAAAGACTTTTAAAGAGGGCACAGCGGCCAATGAGGAGGCTGGATCATCAGCACGGCCGCCCAGTCCCAACGCAGCACATCTACCAGTGAGTAAATCCATTCCAGTATGATTAGAGTAAAACAAGTGACACGGGAAGTTGGAACATGCCTTAATTTGCCAGTTAGAGAATGTAATAAGCAGAGTTGGGCGTCATTGTTGTTTAAAGGTAAAATAATTAATTGCAAGTCTAATTAGAACTAATTAATGTTTTGATTAAATGAGAATAACATGATGTAATGGAGGGTGGTATCGTTTAATGACTGAAAGAAAACAGTGGGACTGAATAACCTAAAACAATTTGCTTGTCATAAAGGTCTTTAAATTATATTTAACACCATACGAACAAGATGTTTTAATCCCTTTTCTAATAGGACGCATTGAATATTTAAATCGTCTTTTAAATGCTTCTTAATTCCTTTACTTACTGCTTTTAAACTTTAGATTTGCCAGTTAATTTCTCTTTCACTGTGAATTTTCTTCCCCTTGTATTGAATGTTTTGTTCCTAATCTCCTCTCATCTATCTGTTAACCCATAACATCCTGTTTTCCTCCTCGCTCGGTTCCACCTTTACACCTCATTACTCCTCTTTTCTTTATCACCTCTACATTTACCATCCGATCACCGTCCCTCCGCTCTGTTCTTCTGCCTTTTCCTTCAACTATAACACGTTTAACTTTCATGCTTCCGTCTCCTTTGCCTTCCTTCACCTCGTCTCTCTCCCTGTCTTGGCATGCTGCGTCAGACAGCGGCAGAGGACGAGGCTCAGTGTAAAGACGGCAACAAAGAAAACAAGGTAAAGACGCTTCTGCCGACTGATGACGTCCTGGTCTCCTAAAGCTCATGTGCTCTGTTGTTGATTTCTGCACTTTACTCAAACGTAACCGAATCTTCTGAGCATGCAACCGTCTGTCAGCACGTTTCTGTTTAGACCTGGAAGCTGCTCGTCGTTACTGAGATGTTATTACAATTTTCTTAACTCAAAAAATAACATGCAGATGTTGCTGAAGTGAAGCCTTAACAACTTGATTGCCCCCTGGTGGCTGGCTGCAGTATAGGTCATAAATCCTGCCTCACTATATGTTAAATATGTTTTTTCCCAAATCGGATTTCTGTTATTTTAGTTAGTTCTTTTTACACTGGTGTATGTGCAAGTGTAAGTTTGATTTTAATAAGTTATTTGATACAGCAAAAACTACTGTGTCACCAGCGACAGTATCTGGGATATTTTCTTCTTCATGTTCATGGAGACATGTCATCCATTTTTATTTTAAAGTGATTGAAATAAAGGGTTGTGGCGTAACCATGTAATTTATTCCTTCCCATCAGAGAATCTTTAAACTCCTCGTTAACCTCTTAACGTTTCTCGTTAAAGACACAAGAGATGAAACACGTCTGAATTGGACAGAACCAGCTTTTACCTCCTGTATCCGATTCCTTTATTTCCCGGCCGACTTCTCGTTGCAGCCGTCTCACTGCGGTGCTTCTGTTTGTCCGCAGCTGAAGTCAGGCAGCGGCGGACGCAGGAGAGGAGGTCAGAGACATCGAGGGAAAGGCCTGAACCCGGCAGCAATCCCCACAGCAGTGACGGCAGGAGCAGCCGGCACAGCCTAAAAAAAACCACAGCAAGTCTCCTCAGCTCATCATCTCGTCACAGAGAGGAAAAGTGACTGCATCGCCCTCTGGTGGTTGTATATAGACTAACTGCGCATGTTTCTTTCATATAAAAAAAGATTATTCGGCCATTTTCAATCCAAGCAGAGTGAATTCTGTTCCCACAGAAAGTTGTTTTAAAGTTGTATTGGCGTCTTTGCCTGTGGGCTGCTGATGGTGATCAAGTGTTTTTTTAGTTTGGGTGTTTTCTTTTTGGAATTTTTGGGGGTTACATTACACAACATTTGCTTTGGTAATGTCCGTTTTGGGGGTTTTCACCTTGTCTGTGGTTCATCAGAACTTCTCTTCTAGCATTAACAGATTCTCCCAGTGAGCAGAGGCATCAGTCACTTTCCCTCCCTGAACATTTTCCAACCTTCAAACCCTCTTCTCCTCGTTCTGCATCTTTCTCCTGTTCAACACAACCTAGTTTTCTGTATTCACCTTAACGGACGGCATTAGTCTCCATACAATCAACTCAGTCATTTAAAGAGGTAGAGAAACAGTGTTTAGCTCTAGAACGCTCCCTGTCACTGAGACTGACAACTTGATTTTAGATGTGTTGGCTCATCCTTCAGCTGTTGGTCTCCCCTGCTGATAATCTCTCACTGGTGTCCCACAGTTGGCGTTGGGTAAATTCTCTGACCATTAACAGGGACGTTGTTTTCTTACCTTGGGGACGTGGCCACTGATGCACTAGTGTTTACCTGATGTTACTCGTCAGGAAGCATCTCTGTGCAGATGAAGACAAAACACGGTCTCATCTATTTTATAACCTTAAGACTAAACCCGCTGTCTGAAGCCCACGTTGACGTTTTAATATTCATGCAGGTGTCGTGTTGCCAAATCAGAAAATGTATGAATTGTTCCTGCTTTCTCTCAAGTAAAGTCCAGTGTAAGTGAGGTTCTGTCACATGTGCAGGTCATAGTGAGGTCACCCCCACTCAGTACTCTGTTTATTAGGTACACCTGGCTTAAACTAAAGATTCTATCCACAGGAAGTTTACAATCAAAACTTTCTAGAGTGTTTCTAGTGTTTGTATCACTGGCAGGTGTTTCTGTTATTTTGTCCACCCCATTTATATCACAAGGATAGAAACTAATCCTCCATAGTGTCCAAGCAGTTCACTGTAAAACAGTTTCAACACATTAGAACTGTCATGACGGGAGGTTTACTGCAGGACTTAGTTTGAGCTGCTTGTTCCTAATAAAGTGGAAACTGAGTGAACAACAAGCCAAACAGGTGTAAAGCACAAAGTTCTTCCATTATGCTGCAGTGTGACTGCCAGAAAGAGTCCAGAAGCTGATCCTCTCATGCACAGAAAGATTCATCCTGTATTTCTACTCCTGGTGGTTCACACCTTAAAAGTCAAAAGCCAAGTAAGAACATATGTAACTCACCAGAAGAGGATTCTGCACATTACATCATTTTACTCCATATGAAGAAGTAGCTGCAAAACATATTGTCAAAGAGGAATTTATATAACACAGGTTGGAAGGAATTTCTTTCATGTTGATGAGAAACCATAAAAACAGAAACTTTTTGTTCACAGAAGAGTTTTAAAAAGTAATTTCTACCTTATAAGCTTTAATATAAACCGGTGATCACATCAGATTGAGCAAAAACTAAACCGAGTTTATTTCCTCCAACAACTTCTGGTTTTTATCAAGATGTTTAAGGACCCCGTTCCCAGTTTTGAAGTTTAACTCAAGTGTTATCACAGTTTTAGGGTCTTTTTCAACACACTTAAATTTCATACTGGTCAGTCTGAGTCTCTAAGGATCTTAAACTACACATTTTACGATTGTCAAGAACTCCCAGAAGCTGCCAGAATGTTTCCCTCTTCTCTCCTTTTGACTGTTTTCTTTCTTACTGGTTGTGCATGGAGTTATTTTTGAAGGGACACATTTTGTGTGTATCTATGTACAAAAAAAGATTTAAAAAAGTTGTGCAGACGAACTAAGGTAAAAAAAAAAAAAGATGCCATTTAAATTAAGTGGTGTCAGTTTGTGTTGTAAATCCTTTTAAATAAAGATGTTATAGAAAGAACTGACTCGTGGATACGACTTTTTTACATTTACGCTCAGAAGGTGATTCATTTAGTTCAAGTCGAGTTACTTTACATTTCAACGTCAAATTCAGAGTTCAGAAATGTTAGTGACAATCCAACGTAGAATTAAAGGTTCAAGATGTTTAATTGTAAATTAAAATGCAAGGAAAATCAGTTAATGGCAGAAAAAGTCATGTTTTTATTGATTCAAATGTTGAAACTGTCTTTTTCTTTCACCATCAACTGATGAAGTTCTGATATTTCTGTTAAAAACAGTCCATGTTGGAAATAAAGCTTGAGTCATCGTTGTAAAATCCAGTTATACATCACAAATCTAAAATCTGTATATGTAAAAATCATAAATATAAAGATTAGCAGGTGGTAAAGTGTGAACAATTCCATCAGGATCATTTCTTTGCAGTTATAGAGTCGCTCAACATCAATTACCTGAAATAACTTGAATGAAAGAAGTTAACTTTGATCGTACAGCAGCTGAAAGAATCTTCCCCCCTAAGAAACGACATTTATATCCTCACAGTCCCCTCATAGACTGTTTTAGTTCTTCATCAAGATTCATGAATTAATGTCAATGAAACTCATGTACATAAAAATCATAAATATTTAGATCAGTGTTGTGCCATAATGCATTAAACGTGATACCATAAAATGGTGTGCCTTTCGGCATTCAATAAATTTGGTTATCAAAATAAAATATTACATATTAATATTTAATTATTAATATTAAATAATAACTTTAATTGATTAAAGTTACCTCGGGGCACCACCCTTCAAAGGAAGGGAAAAGATAGCCAATTTATTGAATAAAGTCTCATAAAGGTTCTAACTACAAATTTGGAACTCTGATTAACAATTAAATTAATAACTATAACCACCTTCTCCCACCTATTGGAATGTTTACGACCTGTAGAGATAATGAGGTGAAGAGTTATGCGTGTGTCTGTGTGTGTGCCAAATTAGAGAAAGTTACTAGATTGGATGCAACGAAAGACTGTGAAGAGCATAACAGACTAACATTACTTTCTCAATAACTTGTACCCAAAATATCACAACACCACAAATCAAACGTATAAACCTCACACAGAATCGAATAAACAGTCTTGCTTAGCCTAGTATAATTATTAAGCCCAGTTGTGTTACCCGTCCGTAGAAAGGGGGAAAAGGACGTTGCTGTGCAGTTCGCAGTTTTGTGTCGTCTTGCTGGTTTCTGTTGAGCTGTGTAGCTCAGTTGCTGGCGGAAGTTTTCCTGCAGGACATCACATCGCTGCTAGGAAGTTGGTAGAGCTTGGAGGGCGAGGAGGTTTCCTTGGTGAGATGAGCTGGAAGCTGCACCTTTGTGCTCCTCTCGAAGAGTTGGATGGGAAGAGAAGATGTGAGCTGGAGAAGAGGCTCGACAGCCTTCTCTCCGTAGAGGGAGTGTAGAAAGAGAGCAGAAGAGTTGGATAACAGGCCTATATTGGCCCGGTGACCTCACAGGTCATGGGGTCCAGAGTGACCAATGGGAGTTGAAACCTGTGTCCCTGGGGGGGGGGGAGTTGATGCCCTCTGGGAGACTGAGTTCCTTGCTCTGGTTTTTGATGGCCCCTGGGAGACTGAGTCCTGGGGGAACATGCGGCTTCAGGCTTTGATGGCACATGTAGGCCGAAGTGTGGTTTCACACAAAACCATGGCCCAACATCAGCTATTAATAAAATTTTAAAAAACAGCCATAATCCTTGATAGTAAATGTTTATTGTCCTGCAGAATCATTAGTTAGAGCAAGTTCAGATGAATCCACAGAGACGTTTCTCTGCTTCTCACTGGTCGACAGTCGGTGGACGATCACCAACAGGAAGCTGTCGAGTCAGATTAGAAATGACTTTTACAAAACTCCCTTTTCTCTCCGTGGCTGTGGGACACTTCGCTCGGCGGCCTGCTACTGATGCAGGAGGCCGTTCAATCAAACGTGTTCGATAGTTCAGAAAGACTCAGCCTCCGAGCCGTAATTAATCTCCAAACACTCCGGGCTTTAATATGGTCGCCTGTAACAACTGATTGCTTCGGTAGCATTTCAATCAAAGTCTCCCTCTGCGAAACCCGTCAGCTCATTTCCACAGGTGCTGTTTGCTGTTGAAAGTGTAAATAGGAATGGTGTTTGATGCAGAGCGCGGGATCAGGAGGTGAATGTAGAGCGGGAGCGTCTCAAGGTCGCACGCTGACGCTCTGTGGCCCCGTGCTCCACGTCTCTGTTTATTCCCTCTCTCACTTAATCACTTATTTGTTATTCCCCACGTGTCCCTGTGATGTGACTGGTCTGAACTCACTGTGCAGCGTGAGCACCTCAGCACAGAGTCCGGATATGAATCATCATTTTATTTGTTTTATTCATTATACAGCAAGGGAGTAAAAGTATAGTTACAATTAATAGTTAATTAATGGATTAAAGAGAAGATATGAGAAGAGTAAAAGTAGCAAAAAGAAAATGTAGAGATTACTTCTCTTCTTTACCTCTTATTATTATATCTGAGTCATACTTATCATACTTATAACTAGATCCTGAACGAGGAGGATTGTTGGTGGCCGATTCCGATATCAGGGAGTAAAGGTTTCTGATGTCACTACATCTGCCGATAAAAAGTTTCTTATGCAAAATATTTATATCTGGGATTATCAACAACATAACAAGTCCTATGAGACAAACTGATTTGTGAATCTGGGTTATACGAATAGAATGTGATTGATTGATTGATTGATTGATTGATTGATTGATAAATGCAGATATCAACATGAGTGTGAAAGGCTCATAACTGATTCTTATGATCCAACTGATAAATCAGCCACACTCTAATCGTCTTTCCAATTTAACTGCAACATGTTTTAGTTTTTATATCTAGATGATTAATAAATCATCATCACGTCTCCACTGCTCGTTGTTTTTATTTCTACTTTAAGAACAACTCTGGATTATTCTTTAATCTATCGTTGATTCTCTCAGGGTCGAGCAGTTCGAGTCCCGTCTCAGGATCATTTACCTTCCCTCTCCTCTATGTCTGCGTGATGTGTGGACCCCGTTTGTTCAGGTTTGTCCACAAAGACACAAAGTCTGTGTGCATTGAGTTGTTGATGAACCCTGTCTCACCCACACTCCATTTGCCAGCTCAATAGAATGGATCCGTGCCCAGCAGCTCGGGCCAAGACGCTGCTTGTTTATCTCTGACCACAACATGTCGGCCTCTGGAGCTTTCCTGGCCTGATGGCGGAGAAGGAGAAGTTCGCACCATTATTCACGGTGTTGTGCAATAATGCATTAAACGTGATACTATCAAATGGTGTGCCTTTCGGCATTCAATAAATTTGGTTATCAAAATAAAATATAAAATATTAATATTCTATTATTATTAAATAATAATTTTAATTGATTAAAGTTACCTCGGGGCACCACCCTTCAAAGGAAGGGAAAAGATAGCCAATTTATTGATGAAGTCTCATAAAGGTTCTAACTACAAATTTGGAACTCTGATTAACAATTAAATGAATAACTATAACCAAAATTACCATATAGATAGTTAGCTAAGTTGAACTGGACTGAAGAGCATAACTAACATTCACTTTCTCAATAACTTGTAACCACAATATCACAGCAACATAAATCAAACTTATAAACATCACACAGAATCGAACAGTCTTGCTTAGCCTAGTATAATTATTAAGCCCAGTTGCGTTACCCGTCCGTGGAAAGGGGTAAAAGAGTTGCTGTGCAGTTCGCAGTTTTGTGAAGTCGTCTTGCTGGTTTGTGGCTCCTGCCTTAGTGATTCTGTTGGGCTCAGTTGCTTGTTTGAAGTTCTCCTGCAGGACATCGAGTCGCTGCTTGAAGGGTTGGTAGAGCTTGGAGTGCGAGGAGGTTTCCTTGGTGAGATGAGCTGGAAGCTGCACCTTTGAGCTCCTCTCGAAGAGTTGGATGGGAAGAGAAGATGTGAGCTGGAGAAGAGGCTCGACAGCCTTCTCTCCGTGGAGGGATTGTAGAAAAGAGATAGAAGAGGGGGAGACCTGGCCTTATATTGGCCCGGTGACCTCACAGGTCATGGGGTCCAGAGTGACCAATGGGAGTTGAAACCTGTGTCCCTGGGGGTTTCACACCTCTGTGATGTTGATGGCCCCTGGGAGACTGAGTCCTGGAGGGACATGCGGCTTCAGGGTTTTGATGGCCCCTGGGAGACTGAGTCCTGGAGGGACATGCGGCTTCAGGCTTTTGACTACCATATAGGCCGAACTTTGGTCTCACAAAAACCATGTCCCAACAACGGAAACGCCATTTAGCTGATGGACAGCGTGCAGAGGGAGGACGGGGGGGATGAAGCCAGAAGACAAACTGAGAGTTTTTAATTTTCTCCATGGGATGTAATTGTTTTGGAAAAGGAAAACAAAAATGTCCAAAGTCTAATTAGTCCTGAATGTTTGTCCCAAATTTGAAGAAATCTCCTGAAGGCGTTGTAGAGATTCACTGTGTTCACGGGGTCGGGACGTAGAGACAACCTGAAGACAACGCCTCCGTCCACTGGCTCTTACCCAAAAAGTTGAAATCCAGAAACAAAGAGCCTCATGGAGACCAAGTACAACTTGACAGTACCAGTACAAGTACCACAGAGCGTGTTGGGTGATGTTTAAATGAACCTAAACTGAAGACAGAGGAAGTTTTATAAGATACATTTAATGATTGAGAGATTATTTTAGTGTTTTTTACGTAGTTTCTGTCTTTCTTTCAGGTGTTGAACAACTTTCATCCAAAGCACAGAGTTTATAGTACTGACCTTCTGACTGTGTGGTCACGTCACTTCAACACTGAATAAACACTTTCATCATCTTGGTTTTTACAGCATGGAAATATGCAATCATCATCATCATCATCTTCCTCCTCAAATGAACCAGCAACATAAACGTGATTTATTCTATCAGTTGCAGAGGCTGCTGATATTACCAGTCTCCTGCGAGTCAATCCATCACAAAGGAACGTTTTACTGTGGTGGAAGAGGGAGATGGTGTCGTTATGTGATAGATATGTTTTTGTGGAAAGTTCTAAGAACCCGAACAACCACTGAACTAAACATTTTCCTGATTTATTCCCACAGTTTCTCTGCAGTGGAGATTCAACGTGTGTGTTTTCACTATTCAGAGAACGGAGTGAATTGCAATAACTTTGATATATATAGTATTTATATATACAGACATTATATCCTTTTAATACAAATTCAACTTACATTTAAAATGAATTCCACTTAAGCAGATGGAACTGATGTTTTTATATGAGATTCAAATCAAATCAGAGGAGAACTCGTAACAGGAGAGTTTGACGGACTTTCACACTGTTGTCATGTTTGAGTTTTATTTGGCTATAGCTACATTTGTCTTATATTTGTCCAATTAGAAAGACACTCAGGAGACCCAGCAGTCCCCTTATGAATTAAACATTTTAATGTGAATTCACTAGATCCAGACTTATACTGCACACACTCATAGATATGAGTCTAGATCTGCCTGACTTTTCATCGAGATCCATGAATTATTCTCAAATAAATGTCTCAAAATCCCAAAGTTACATGATTTTTGTGAAAACATCACCTCCTCTGCAGCGGTAACAGTTGTCTCCCATGTAAAGTCAGTCACGTGGTATAAACACACTGGAGTGATTAAGTTGACACATTAATGAAGATACTGAGAGTCAGACGGTTGATAACATGAAATCCTTCACACTGCATCGCTGAACAGGGACAGAAAGTAGAAGTGACACTTTGTCTGATGTACTCGCTGCTAAATGTCAGTAATTGTAAGTTAATGGGAAATGAAGTCCATTAAATTGCTCTTAGCGCTCGACTTAAAGAGCTTTTCACTTTTATTCTGACACGGGTATGTTCTGGAACCCAGAGGACGACTCCTTCAATCAGTCTCAGTGTGTCTGGGCTTTTTGTACAACAATGAATCCAGTCAGTTATAAACCAGCTGCCACTGAATACTCATCTCTTAGCTTTTTTTAAATGAGCAGATTCCACAGATTGAATTTAAAAACGTCTCTTTGCTCAGTGTGTTAATGTCAATAAGTTTAAATCCAGTTGCAAACACTTTATTTTATGACAAAACATAGTAATGGAAGCTCTAATGTTTCCAACATTGGGAAAACTGATCAATAACCGTTGTCATCTTTGAGAAAAAGCTATCCAACGTGTACGTTTACGATTTATTTTGGTTCATGCCCCGTCCACTAACATGGCCTATGTTTGCAGCCAACCACCAGGGGGCAATCATGATGATTTGGCTTCAGTTTAGAGGAGCATCTTTCCATGAAGTTTACAAACCAGTGGAAAAGGCCTCACGATTTAATAACTGATTTGGAAAACCGGAGAATGTCCTGTTGAAATACAAAGTAAACGGTTGTGTGATAGCATCTGATTAGCATTAGCATCATTACATTAGCATCTCCGTTCACTTTAGTCTGCTTCAACTGAGATTTTCTTTCATCAAGGATCAAATAGTCCTAATCAGAATCTACATTGATTGACGTCTCATTACTGGAGAGAAGTTGTTGCAGCTGTGGATCCAAACTGTGCCGCAAATCTGGACCCTAATGATTTAAACACATATATTTATATATATATAAATATGTGTGAGATTTGGTGCAGCTTGATTGAAATTGGTGAAAATGTAAAAAAACAAACATCTACAATGTAAAAGCAGGTGATGATGAAAAGTCTCTGGATCCACATCTGTGCCAAAACGTTAAGGCTTCTCTCTTGGCTCGTGTCCCATAATCCACCGTGTTTTTTGGGGGAATCTGTTCATTATTTTGGATGTAAACAGACAGAAGGGCACCAGACGTCATTGTGAAAATCTGCAGAGGCCTATTTGGACCGAGGCTCCTTTTAGTATTGAGGTGGGCAACGCTCATTATTTCCTCTCTATTTAAGATGGTGATAGTGTCCTAGCGGTTTGGCGACACGACCTCTAAAGTCTCCGCCGCTCACGGTTAAGATTCAGAGGGTGGTCTCATCTGGGCTCATCCAATATTAATGTTCAGTCTCGCTCCCCTGGTCTTTGTGAATAGACTGAAACTCTCCGGAAAAACTATATGAATCCACGTTTCTTTTTTTTTTTACCCTCTCATTTCTGTGTTCATGTTCGATGCCTCTTCTCTGTGTCGACCCAACACAACTCTCCACGGAGCTGCACACAAGGGCAAACGTCCTCTTTGCACGTTTAGTCTACCACCTGTTAATAGCATGTAAACATATTAAGTATAATCTTCCCTCCAGAGGTGGAACAATCTCTGACATCAGCAGAACCCCTCAGTTTGGTATTGATCTGCGTGTTGGTGATATCATAACGTTGAGCTGCCTGTGGGTGGTGACTGGGTTACGAGGCTCAGCTCTGAGGAACGGACATTTAATGTTCTTGTTGGGACGTGAACGATCCAGATGTTGACACAATCTGCCCAGATGCAGAACTCATTTGTATTCAGCTTATCCGACGTAGGGGGTTTCCCTCGACGTCCCTCTCCCTATAGCCAAGATTTCCAGCTCTTTCTGGGGGATCCCGAGTCTGTGCCAGTCCAGATGGGACATGTTGTCCCTCCAGGCAGTTGTGGGTCTCAGGGTCTCCCCCTGGTTGGACGTTCCTGGTAAACGTCCACCAGAGGGCGCCCGGAAGGATGGATTTGTGAAATCTATTTATTGGTATTATGTAGTTTGATAGAATCTGGTGACTACAGGATGTATTATACAACTAAATCCTCCTTAAAGATAATTAAGATACCTTGAGTATGAAGGATTTAATTAGATGCTCATAATTATGGTTTAAATAATAATGTGACTTAAACGCTTTGCGGCAATCTAAAGTAAAAATTGCCCAAATCCTAATTGTAAAAGCAAAATGAGTTTCCACGAAACTTGGTGAAAAGATGGGACTTGAGCCAAAAAGCAACACATTCAGTTTTGGAATGAATCCGAACAAAGGGGCAGATGCAGTTATCCTGTTTTTTTTAAGGCCCTTTTTCAACATTTTTCGTGATTTCTTAGAGAATGATTCATGGACCTGGATTAAAAATCGGACATATTTAGGGGAGCGTGTGCAGTTCGGTGCAGATCCAAACAAACATCTGGATCTAAATCTAGATTTAAACGTGGTTTCATAAAGGGGGACTGCCGGCGGACGTACGGTCGACTCCACGTATCCTCGGTTAATTCAGCCTAAGGAATCATTTCTGGCTCCAAAGAAACCGATATTACAAATATGACAATCTGCCATGGAAGAGCAACAGGAAAAGAAGGCGTCCGAGCCAACTGTGTTAGCGTAAAACACTGCAGCCGGCACAGAGGAGGAGGAAACAGACTTATAGGCAGATGGAGGGAAATAACCTGGCAGCAAAACAGGCACACAGAATGGTGTATTGATTCCAAACATGGGCGAGTGAAGAGAGAGAGAGAGACAATGAGATGGAGAAATAAATAAATATATTATCTGACTGTAAAAAAACAAACAAAGGAAAGACGCTCTGGACAATATGGCTGCAGAAATGAGATGAGAAATCTGTGGCTGAGAAAAAACAAGACGAGAAAAACATGGTACGCTTCGATTACTACGACTGAGAGTGAGATTAGAGGATCAGAACCGGACCCGTCTCAGCCCCTTTCCTTTATTTAAGGGGATTTTATGACAACAACAACAACAACAACAACAACAGGATTTCCCTTTAACCCAAAGATGCATTACTCCCTAAACTTCATATTTCTTTACAGAGAACACATCTGTAAAACGTTTGACTGTACACCTGTTGATTAATGAGGTTTTAAGTGAATGGTGTGTGATATATATAAAAGCTGTATAGGTGCAGTAGGAACATGTGGTTAATGTGACTTTAAAGAGCTTTGAGTGGTCGATGAATCTAGACAATTATGATACAAGTGAAATCTATTTACTGTCTCCATGCAAAGATAATATTTCTCATATGTGTTGTTAAATTTGAAAGCAGGGGAATTCGTTTGTAATTTGTATTATTTTTAAGTTATGTATTGAGGAATGAATGGGTTTAAACTTGAAGTCTGTGATGGCAGAGGCTGAACTTCACCCTCCTCTTCTTCACTTCTTCCTCACCTAAGCTCACAAAGTTGCAATACAAGACATTATTGAAAGTAACGCAATTGTGATAAGACTGTTTATTAAATATTTCCTTTGAAGGAAACTTATTCTGCTCATATTCAGGTTGATCATTTCAATTATCCTCAAACTGTCCATTGCTGCTTCATCCAAACTGTGTGAAAATAACGTTTACAAACTCAAATGGTTGCAGCCGCATTTCCTAACGTCTCCATTTTAGAGTTAAATCATTTTCTATCAAAAACACAATAGTACGGATGTAACCTCAGGGGCAGTGTTTCCTATGAGGGAGATAAGCTCCTGTTACAGACTTTAACATCGCAGACCTTTCACATTCACAAAATAAAAACTATAAAAGACGCTGGAGGAAAAGAAACATCATATGTCTCCTTCCACACGAAGCCGCTGCTGCAGTGAATGAAGCTCAATCTGCTGGTTTGTTGAGGAACGCTCGATGACGGGAGGATAAAAGCTGGTGAAATGAGCCGCTCAGCCGTGGAGAGTCACATTCACACAGTCAAGGACACACACTCAGTTCTTTTACACAAACGTATTTCACAGCCGTTTATGTGCTTAAGCTTTAAGCAGATTTATTTTTAAATCGCTAACCAGAGTTGAGTTTTTTTTGCTTGGTCTCCCACTGTGGTTAAAATCCTGTTTCAGGATTTTATTCTGGCAAGTTTTTGCCAGAATATGTGAGAAGCCTCCAAACAAACCCAA
The DNA here is from genome assembly GCF_022539355.2 of Hippoglossus stenolepis. Classification (NCBI taxonomy): domain Eukaryota; kingdom Metazoa; phylum Chordata; class Actinopteri; order Pleuronectiformes; family Pleuronectidae; genus Hippoglossus; species Hippoglossus stenolepis. The sequence continues at coordinate 27,006,052 of NC_061484.1, forward strand.
GTGTTCGTAACTTCAAAATGTCTGAAGACAAACTCTTCCCTGTCGTCTTCTCCACAAGTTAAATGAGGACAAAGGAATGACTTATAGAACAAATCTATGAGACACTTTGTCTTATTCTAACACTAAAAGTCGTTGCATGGCGAACGTTGAATAATTTAACATGAGCTCGACTGTTTGACAGCGAACACAGACAGTGTCCTCTTGAACACGGACAGTGTCCTCTTGAACACAGACAGTGTCCTCTTGAACACGGACAGTGTCCTCGTGAACACGGACAGTGTCCTCTTGATCACATACAGTGTCCTCGCGAACACAGACAGTGTCCTCGTGAACACAGACAGTGTCCTCTTGATCACATACAGTGTCCTCGTGAACACAGACAGTGTCCTCTTGATCACATACAGTGTCCTCGCGAACACAGACAGTGTCCTCGTGATCACTCCTGTGCAGTATCTACATCTGCAGAGTCTTAAAGACACATCTGAACGAAGGTCCTGGTATCAGTGGGTGAACTGGACGATCAGCTGCTCTGCAAAATCTTCAAAAAGTCAAAGAAATGAGTCAACGCCATTTTTATTACGTCCTCCAGGGTGGTTATGTTTTCACCCCGGTCCTGGTTTGTTTGTTTGTGAGCAAGATGATGCAAAAATAACTGAACAGATTTTGCAACCATTTAACCCCCAGCACTTTGAAAAGAGATTCATCCTGAGTTAGTCAGGATGAATCAATCAGGAGCTGCAGCAGTAAACCAGATGACATCAAACCACAGGAACTGGTCGAGCACAAAATGACCCCGTTAAGAAATAAAGTTTCTTTACCCAGCATCCTTAGCTGTCACGTGTGATCTCTTGATTCCGTGTGTGTGTGAAACGAGCCAGTGGATTTCTTGTGTGAGTCACGTCTCATTTGACCAGCAGGTGTCGCTGCTGTGTAAGGATGTATTTAAATGCAGCCGCGTGAGGGAGCAGCCAATCACAGGCCGGCAGTGTTTCCTGGTGTATTTGAGAGTGAAGGCTCCAGACTGATGGAGAAGCAACATCTACTGTATAAAGAGAGGGAGAGAGAGAGAGAGAGAGAGAGAGAGGAGAGAGAGAGAGGGGAGAGAGAGAGAGAGGTTCAAATAGAAGGAAGAATCCAGACTGATGGAGAAGCAACATCTACTGTACAAAGAGAGTGCACGTGCCTCTGTCGGGTCCTGAGACCGGAGCATAAACATTCATGAAAACAAAATAAAACTGCTCAACCTTTGCCCTCACACCAGTAGTCTGCCCTCCACCACCTCCTCCACTTCCAAAGACTCTGGTGTGAAGCTCTTGGAGAAGATGATGCCCACCCCCCCACTGGTTGTGTTAAGGTGGCTCAGGACCACCTGCCCCTCCCACTCTCTTTTCCAGTCATTCTCATTTTTTGAGTCACTATGAGTTTCTTGTAAAAACACCACTTCAGTTCTTTTAAGTTTCATTTGCTGGAAACACAGAGACCTTTTCACCGCGTCTCTGGCTCCATTTATATTTAAAGAACTAATGTTTAAAAGACTCATGTTGTAAAATATAAGAAACACACATAAAAACAGGACTGATTGATAATCAGGATGTAAAAGTTTATTCATCGTCTTCATCATTGTTTTTCTCTTGTCTAATTCTTTGAACAATCTTCTTTAGTCTATATATTTCCTGGTCAGTGAAGCCTCCTCTGCCTTTGCTGCTCATGAGCAGCCGGGCAGAGTTTGAGAGCTGCTCTTTATCAGAGAAATAATCTTCTATTTTCAATCCTTTCATATTCTTTGTTTTCTGGAGAAACACTTTTATCTTCCCCGCACTGTAGCTTCTTGTGCTCTTCTGGCTTCCTGTCCTGAAGTCGGAGGATTCACTGTCAGCAGAGTCGGTCTCCATGTTGGACTCGGACTCTGCTGCTCCTCTCCCTCCTTTCTTCACTGTTCCTTTTTTTGCCTTTGAGCTTCCACTGTTGCTCCTGGTCTTTCTTTTCAGATGAGGAACTTTAAGCACCTCCTCATCTCCCTCCATGTCAATCTCACTTACTTGGCCCTGTTGGACCCCGCCTGTCTCCTCCTGTTCCCCCTCACCTACCTGACCTTCCTGTTGGACCCCACTTGTCTCCTCCTGTCCCCCCTCACTCACCTGACCTTCCTGCTGGACCCCACTTGTCCCCTCCTGTCCCCCTCCCACTCACCTGCCCTTCCTGTTGGACCTCCCCTGTCCCCTCCTGTCCTTCCTCACTCACCTGACCTTCCTTTGGGACCTCCCCTGTCCCCTCCTCACTCACCTGACCTTCCTTTGGGACCTCCCCTGTCCCCTCCTCACTCACCTGAACTTCCTTTGGGACCTCCCCTGTGTCCTCCTGTCCCTCCTCACTCACCTGACTCTCCTGAAGAAGACGTTTTCGTTCAAGATCTCATGGCGGCTGTGAGTTAGTGATGTCATGAAGAGGGGGGGTCCTTTACGGTGTGATAGAAATTCATCTTGAGATTTGAAATAATGAAATTCTCAGACTGGAGTTGCCTTTGAGTCTTTTTAATAGTAAGCTCTGCAGAGGTTACACAACAAGCAAGGGTGCTCAAAGTGGAACTGCCCCAAAGTTCACAAAAGCCAGAACTTAAACAAAGAGGCGTTTCATAAAACATAATATGAAAAAAAGACATGAAATCATCATCTGTGTCTATCTGCTGTGTCCGTCCGCTGTAGCAGTTGGAAGAAAACATCACCGAATAAGGGCAGACACCCTGTTTGTCAAGGTCACAGCAGTGAGACACCGCCAAATAAGGGTTCCATCCTGTCAGGTAGACAGTATCACAGCAGTGAGACACCTGGTCAGTGGAATTTTCCATTACAACGGACAGTTTGGTAACTATGGCGATAATGGCTTCCACCGTCCTGTGCAGCATGTCCAGCATGTCAGGTGGGGGGCCGGCGCTTGGAAACACCTGCAGGGTGTGGCCACTGCAGTCCTCTGACCCCTCCCCCACCAACCCAAGGGCAGATGGGAAGGTGGCGCCTCTGAGAGGCGGAGCCAAGCTGCTGCTGGTCTTGGCGGCCATCTCTTTCTCCTCCTTCACTTCCTCTGAGGATCCAGACATCATCCCGTCACCCCGCCTCCTCCCGTGGCCCCTCCCCATCGCCACGCATCGCGGTGGCTCAGGTTCTCCTGAGCAAACGCCTCCTGCAGCAGGGAGGAAGAGGAGGAGAACGAGGAGGAGGATGACGATGAAGAAGCCTCCATCTTCTCCTCCTTGGGGTAGGAGTCCAGGTTTCAGAGGATGCAGGGGCAGGGTCAGGAGGGCGGGTCCTGCTCAATACCCGGTCGATCAGTGAGGAGGAGTCTCAGGTCCCCGTGTCCGAGGTGCTGGTTTATAGAGACTAGTCTAATCTCCCACCTGATATTTAGATGTTTTATTATATTTCAATATATTTGTTTGACAGGAAGCTGTGCGCAAACAGGAATATAATATTCATGTATTTAAATAAGGGCACTTTCTCTCGAGGAAGAAAAAGGCAGTGGCTCAAGCCCCCTTTGGTGTCTATGTGTGCACATGCCAGCCTCCATCAATTCAATCTCCCTCAATTCAATCGAGCTGCACCAGAGTTCAATCACTCATAGAAACCAGTCCTCTAAATAATCCTGACTGTTTTCATCAGTCTCACAATTACAAAGAAAGTGATACAAACAGGCTCCTGGCTCCGCCCCTTTATCAGGATTCCTGCCCAAATTTGATGAGTTTGAGGAAAAATCTGTTTTTAGTTTTCTGGTGTAATTCTGCTGAAAAACAAACAAACAAATAGATAAGGAGTGAAAACAAAAGACCAAAAACATTTTATTTAAGAAAGAATCATAAAATCACGATACATAATAATTCATTATCCATGTAATAACCACATTAATATCATGTATAAGACACGAGATGAGTCACGTGATGTGACCACAGCCTCAAAGGCTCATCACCAAGACATCCAACATAGTTCAGAAGGTAACAGCAAAAAAAAAAACTATTTATTGTAGAAAAGACAACAACTTCAACAACAGGCCGGCAAAATGGACAAAAGAAGGAAAACCCAACACACCAACCCACAAAGGGTCGTAGGACCTGAGAATCTTCCTTCAACCTAAACCAACATCAGAACTAAAGCTCACAGAAATAAAGCTGCAGAAACTGGACGACTGGACCCATCAGAAAAGAAAAAGAAAAGAAACAACACAACAATACTCTTGCTCTAAAGGTCATGCTGTACAAACTGCTGCTGCTGCAACCGGGGATGGAAAGATAGATACTTCCTGTTTCCTCTCACATACTTTCATCAACCAATCACAGTGCACCTGAGGAGAAAAGAAAACAGGAAACCATGAGTAGAAAGGAAATGTGTGGGTGTTTTCCTCTTTATTAAAAAGCGTGGTCTTTTAGTTTGAGAGCTGGACTTGCACGTTCAGATTTCGTGGTGTTTTTACTCAAAACCCTGCGCTTGCACTCACACAGCTCCTGCTGGTGCTTAGATTTGCTCTGCTTGTGCTCAAACTCTGCGCTTGCACTCAGATATTTTGTTGCTTGGACAGATTTCCTGTATTTAATAACTACACACTATGGTTTCTGTAAAACTCGCTTGTACGGATGTACTCTGAAGTCGTCCATCTTGGTTATGTTTGTCACAGTGGCTCTGACCTGAGGCTTCACACCAGGTCTTCCTGCTCCTCTGTGTCTTCTGTCTGTGCTGCAGCAGCGACGTTCTCATACTCAGGACAGTTGTGTGACTGATGGGGGAGAGATGAGAAAATATTAAGCCTCACTGGACTTTATTCATGAAACCTGCATATAATCACAGTTCATTCAAAATAGTTTGAACGTTGTTGCGCCCCCTGTCCATTCGTTTGTTTGTTCATCAGCAGGATTACACAAAAACTGCTAAACTGATTTCCACAAAACTTGGTGGAAGGATGGGACATGGGCCAAGAAAGAAGTGTCAACGCACTGTGACGTCACCCATTGGTTTGTGAGCTGCCATTTTGAAGCCTCCATTTTTGACATGTTGTCCAGCGCCATCTTGGTTTTTGAAACCAGAAGTAACCATATTTGGAGGGGAGGGGGTGGAGCCTGACTCAGGGCCCAAGGACACTGCCCGCCCACCTAAACCTGCGACCTGCACCCAGTACTAGCTGTCAATCACACGGTATCCATGCCCCAATGCCTGCGGTGCTTTATGGTCTGTTTGACTCTAAGTGGATCATTCACTTCACTTTCTAGACCCAGAGTCTACGTCCATTTTAATATACGGTCAATGGAAAGAACCTTTTACATTTTGGGGCAGATTCAGACAAAGTAGCTGATCCAAGAAATGTTTTATCTCTTTCTCTAACATTGTGAGATGAAAACAGTGATATGGAGTCATTCTTTTGGCCTCACTGTCTCTCACCTCTATCATCTCCACAGCTTCATTCACTTCTGACTTCAAGCTCAGAGTTTTCTTCATCCTGGATCGAAAACAACAACAAACACAACATTTGACAAAATGAACTTCATAACATTGAAACTAGTGTTTGAAGACATTTGAAGAAGACAGTAAAAGAGTAGAGGGTGAACTGATGGATTTGTATTGTTTTACCTCGTCCACAGAGTCCAGACAAGCACTGGAACCAGCACGACCACCAGAGTCAGCCTGATGATATTCATGATTATCACTGACTTCCCTAGACAACAGACAGGAGACATTAGCAGTGTGGTTAGACTGATGACTCAGTTTGCCAGGTGATGCTGTTGGTCAGTCAGTATTGTTCATGTGCATCACCTGTTCCAACAGTCAGATGTAAGGTGGCCTTACTACGTCCTTGTGTGTTCTGGGCCTCACACTGATAATTTCCACCATGTTCAGCTGTGATATTAGTGATGGTGAAGATTTGTCCTGATGCTTTTGGTGAGTCCTCGTCCTCCTTGGACCAGGTGTATTTAGCTGCTGGGTTAGCATCACTGCTGCAGGTCAGAGTCACCGAGCTGCCCTCCATGATCTCACCAGAGGGACTCACTGACACAGAGGGAGGCTTTGGAGCATCTGGTGTAAAACATGCAAGATCATGAAATCAACTCAGAAATATTCATTAACCAAATTGAAGAACTTTTCAATCTCTGGTTTTGATAAGTGCTACTTAAATATAGATGATCATCATTAACCCGGGGCGCCAGCACAGACAGAAGCAGGTACTGAGGGTTTTGTTTTCAGCCCGTGTGTGTGAATGTACAAAATAACTCAACACATGAACCAAACTTACTGAATATTATAGTGAATATTAACTTTTCAGCTGAATATAGTCTTTTAATAGTTTGCAGCCGTCCCTGGTTCTCAGCATCTTTAGAAGAGTGTTTGATTTACTTTTGGACACAGGAAGGCCCCCTTTAGTGTTTAGTAGTTTTACCAAGTAATTATTGTTTGTATTAAATACAGACTTCACAAAACTGAACATGTCACCTCTGTCTTGGGAATCACTGAGTGGGATTTGCATGAGTCCTGTTCACATACATGCAAAATCTGAAGGGAAAAGTGGAAGTGAAAATGTAAGATGTAAACTCACACACAGGGGACGAGTGGTGAAGCTCATAAGCACAGGAATAGCTGTTTTCAGGTTGAAGGAATCCCCTGAAAGTTGGAAACGTTTCCCCGTGAATTTCTGTTCCATTCTTGTACCAGACAAAGGAGGGACGACCAGAGAGAAGACAGCTGCTGTGACAAGTCAGTGTTGGACCAATCGGAGACCAGATCACCTGAACATCTGGATCTGTCAACAGGAAACACACATAGAAGCAGCTGTGGGACCCCAGGTTGAGAACCACTGAACAACACAGTGACTTAGTGTTCCTCAGTACCTGTGACAGTCAGAGTTGTGCCAGGAAACTTCTCTCCCATTCAGACCACTGTGATTTGAAGCGATACTGGGCTGAATCGCTCAGTGTCAGGTTCATTATTCTCAGAGTGGAGCCCCTCGCTCTGGTTCATGGACCTGAACACGATGTGTGAACTCTGGGTCTTTGAGTAAGTCCACAGCTCGAGGGCGATACAGCTGCTCAGTAACGAACCAGGACTTAGTGATAGGATAATAGTGACTGCTGTAACTGCAAGAGATGTCCACTGATGAGCCTTTAAAGGCACAGATGTTCCTGTCGATGTAATTCACTCTGTCGCATGAATGTCCATGGACACCTGAAAAACAAAAATCTTTTGACTATCACCATGACAACTATAATCTTTACTGCTGTATTTAACAATAATTCACAGATGGCTGTTTCCCATGTCAGGAAATAAACAATGCAGAAAAGATGCTACATTTTGCTTTACAGTAAAGACGATGACGTTTTGAATTCCAGCTCTACATATGTGGTTGTATTTGTGATTTGCTTTCATCACCTCCACCCAGAGGTTATGTTTTCACCCCAGTCCGTTGGCTGGTTGGTGTTCGTGTACAATAACACAACAATTACTGGAAAGATTTTGGTGCAGATCCAGGATTTTAGTTTTATTTCTTTAGCATTGCAAGATCGTGTTTTTCAAAATGTCCACGTTTTCCCAGAATCAAATTCATGGATCTTGATGGAAAAGATCCGACATATTTAGAGGACTGATATCGAGGAGTGTGAAATATGGAGCAGCTTGATTGAATTGAATGGACTGTTGGGCCTTGGTGGAGGAACGTGCTCTACTACTACTGCCACTCTAGTTTGGACTCATTCAAATTCATTGTTCAACTGCAGAATATTTATCATAAAGGTTTGATAACAAACATCTTAGGAATCAATGACAATGTTCTTTTAATATATGATATGTCAGCTGATGTGTCAGACTTTCTTTTACTCTGCATCAGCCCTCAAATCCATTTCGGACTCTAGTCAGTGTATTAGCTAAGAAGGTTAAAAGAGCAGAACATCATTGGTCATTGGAAGAAGTAAACTCACACACTGGAGCAGAGGGGAAATCCTCGTGGCCTCTCACAGCACAGGAAATGCTGTCTGCTGAATAAAAGTAGGCACTATAAGATTTTTCTCCCAGTGTCTTTTGTTCGTTCTTGTACCAGATGTAGGACGGACTGGGAGTTGGAGAACAACTGGTTTGACACTCCACACGTGACCATGAACAGTCCTCTGTCCTGCAACCTGATGATTCTGTGCTGATCACCTGGACACCTGTGAAAGTAAAGAAACACACACATCATTTTAGACAGAGCTGTCTACATAAACAAACCATAGATTCACTGTTTCCAACTGAAATGTTACCTGTGACAGACAAGGAGACTCCAGGTGAACCAGTAAAACTCCCAGTAGGTTGGTTTGTTATGAACCTGAACTGGTACACATCCGAGTCGCTCTCTCTCAGGTCTGTGATGGTCAGAGTGCAGGCCTTGTATCCACAGTGATACTGCACACGCCCTGTGTACTCAGAGGCTGCTCTCAGATCCACAGGTTCACTATCCTGCCCTTTAGTAAACCAGTACGTTTGCTCCACTGCAACATCAAGGTCATCTATTCTGGATGGGTGCCAGTAGGAGCAGCGTATTTGCACCTTCGATCCTTTTACAGCACAGATCTGAGTAGGAGTGCACCTCACTCTCCAGCCATCTGCACCCTGCACCACTGTAACCACAGCACAAACTAGAATTACCACCCTGCTGTAGGATGCCTCCACCAACCAGAGCATTTTCAGTCTGTGTTCCTTATTCCAGAATCATATGAGGTCACTGTGACGTTTGAGCTTTGAAATGTGATTAGTTCATCTTTTCACTTAAATTTTTAGGAAATTCTCCAAAGGCAGACTAGAAATATCATGATCGAGAGGCCAAAACATGTTTCATGAGGCCACTGTGACCTTGACCTTCAACCACCAAAACCTCATCAGTTCATCTTTGAGTCCAAGTGATGAACATTTGTACCAAATTTGAAGAAATTCCCTCAAAGGGATCTTGAGATATTGCGTTCACAAGAATCAGACAACGAGACGACCTGAAAACAAGATGCCTGAGGTCACTGGGTGTCACCGGCACAGAGACACATTTCCATGAGCAGCATTCCATAGCATTTCAACGAATGACTCCACACACTGATGACAACTCCTGCATCGAGAGGAGAGGAACTCAGTCATGATGATTATAATAATAATAATAATAATAATAATAAGTTGCAGACTCTTTAATATTTTGAGCTCTAGACGATAGAAACTTCTAAACAAAGATAAAAATTAATACTGATGATAATTCCTTCATATATTTTCTTTCTGCATCACTTTACAGGTGGTGATCTGAAAATGAATGAATGGTTCATTTATATTTTTACTTTCTTTCTCAAACTCACTTCAGGTGAATCAGAAGTCCGAGTGTAAAATAGAGTGAAACATGAATGTAGACGTACAGTACCTGTCACAGTGAGAAGAAGGACAACAAATCCACTCGCTGCTGCAGTTACACTCATAGTAGCTGCTGCTCTCGTCTGTGACTTCAAACAATAAAAACGTCCACAGATAAATAATGTGCACAAGATGAAACTCAGTCACATCACAGACACGTCTGAGAATAGAGACAGATTCTGTAAGATAAAGATAAATTTAAACTGTTAAACACACCCCTTCCTTCCTCTCTACACTTACGTGCATGCTGAGCCCGATGGTGTTAGATTAAACTTAAAACAAAGATTAACTTGTGTTTTGTACAAACTGTGAATTTCTTCATTTAACAGAGTGTGAGAAACGATAGGAATTCCAGGAGACTTTAGTGGCTGTTCCCACCAAACCTGAATCATCCTCAACTAAAGCTGTAAGCAGCGTTGAACAGGCCTGCCCCCTCGATCCAGCCAGTGGACGCAGGGGTTTACTTTTCTCAACCGTCCGACACTGCAAGATTGAGAAAGATGCTAATTCCGGCGTGAAGTGTGCAGCTGTGTACATGCTTCCTGTGTCCACTATGTGGCACCGGAGAACACACCCTGCACGCACTATGCTGCTGTATATCAAGAGTAGAACACGCCATGAACATTCCTTGAAACCGAAGGGTAATTAACACAAGGGTTACTTCCAGTGACCAGTAGGGGGCACAATGACTGTGACTGAATATGACTGATTTAAAAAAATTAACACTTGAAGATGCACCAGTGTGAGAAGAACTACCAAGAATGACAGGCACCATCTTTGAGAAAAAGGTATTTGATTTGTAGACAGACATTTTTTAGTTTGGTCCATGTCCCATCCACTGACATGGAAGAGGCCGTCTTTATGACAAATACTGCAGCCAGCCACCAGGGGGTGACAGATATCATTTGGCTTCACTTTGGGGTTAGCTGTCATGTTGTCCATCTTTATATTCAGTATCAAACGTGAAGTTTAGTGAAGATTAGACGTTGTAAATTTGAGTTAAAACAAATTCCTGTTTCATGGTGAAACATCAAAGTTTGACATGTCACCATGGAAACGTGAATATATAACATGAAGCTTTTTTGTGTTGCTGGATGAGCGGGTGTCACTTCTGCAACAATCTTCTGTTAAATCTTCAAAATGTACTGACTGTACTTTAATCGTCCAGAAACATTATTAGCAATAAACTTGTTGACCTAGTTTTTATGTCAAGTGCTTCATGATTCTCAGATGACGACATCAGTAGTCCTTTAAATATTATTATGGAACGATTCTTCATTAGATTTATTTATTGGTCACTTCCATTGATTTATATAAAATCTTTTAGCTGTTCTAATATTAGTTACAACTAATTACAATTTATAATATTTAGAAGTTAATATTATTGTTATTTGTAACATTTTGACAGTAACATACCTTACGGTTAGCGTTAGCCTAACCTGAGGCTAATTCTACACCTGGTTGAGCCTGGGAAATATTTTCAATTATGGGAGAAGAAGAACAACTTTCTTACCTTTACCTTTCGTGGCTTCCAAAGTGAGAAGTGAGAGAATTTGTAATCTGGGTTAACCAACCCATCAAGAAAGAAAACAAACCTTTACAAACACTGCACATGTCTATATGTTTTATTTCTTCTGGTTCCGTGATGCTGTAAAATCCACATATAAACAACAGATTCATGTTGTGTTTCTTCAGTGTTTGGTGACTGTGCTGTACACTGCAGATGAATCGTCCCCCTCTTCTTCACGTCTTGTTCTGTGAAGGGCAGAATAAACCACTCACACCCACAGTTTTTAACCTCAATAAGTGTAGTGATGAAAATGTTCACGTGTGGAGCTGCTCACCCTGTTGCACTGTCAAATCGAACAGCGCTGTATTCAGCCTCCTCCTCCTCGTCTTCCTCAGTTTCTCTCTGGGGTTGAACTCGACCTATGTTGCAGTAGATGGCATCTGCCCGGTTCTGGGTGAAGCAGACGCTGGCGTAGTGGACGTCATCGTGCGGCTCTGCTGGTCGTGTGTGTGCCGCAGCTGAAATCTGGTCGTACAGTAAAATACTAGCTGGGATCAGGCTGGAATCTGTGTCTTACTCTTTAACTTGTTGGGTTCTGAGAGTTTCTCTTTGTTGTGGGCCTGATCCTACTCTGCTGAATCAAACTGTGATGGCAGCAGTGATCTTGGAGCTTTCTGTTTTTCCCTGCTGGTCACCAGCTCATCTTCTTAACAGATGAACCCGGTGTCACCACCATGAAACATTTACTTTACATTTTACTCCCTAACTAGAATTACTGCCCTTCGGTTGTGCGCCTCCTCCAACCAGTGCAGTTTCAATATTCATACATTTATTTCTTGCCTCATATGAGACCATCGTGACAAAATCCAATCTGTTCATCTTTAAGTCAAAGTTTCAAGAAATTCCTTAAAGGCAGATTTGAGATATCATGTTCAAAAGGCCCAAAACATGTTGGTGTGGCCACTGTGGCCTTGACCTTTGACCAATCAGGTCATTCATGAGTGTCAGTGAACATTTGTGCCAAATTTGAAATGATTCTCTTAATCTGTTCATGAGGCTAAAAATGACCTTTGACCTCCACAGTCGCCATCGGACAGACGGACAACCTGTAAACATAACGCCTCCGGCCATTGGCTGTCGCCGGCACAGAGGCATAAGAGATCCAGTCAGTTTCTCCCTTATGGAGTTTAAGCTTTTTGTCAGAGTAAAGGAATATGACCTCCCAAGACATTCATGGTCTGACCCTTCTCATCAAATCACAATGATGCAGAACGCCACCGGTTAATGAGGCAGCCTTGAAGAGTGGAGATCAAGTGCTTTTAAATGAAACTATTCATTTACCTGCGCTCTGTCTTCTGGTCTCTCACCGCACTCACGTTGTTGTGTGAAGAACTTGTTTCTTCTAGATGGGAGGAAAGAAATAAACATGAACTAGAAAACTCCTCCAGAGAAAATTTGAATGTGTGCCTAGTGCTTGACTGCTGGTTTGAAAGACTGTTTTAGTTTGAGAGAGAGAGAGTCAATCCCTAACCCACCTGCTAATCCTAACCAGGTGATGAACATTTGTACCAAATTTGAAGAAACTCCCTCAAAGGGATCTTGAGATATTGCGTTCACAAGAATCAGACAATGAGACGACCTGAAAACAAGATGCCTGAGGTCACTGGGTGTCACCGGCACTGAGGCATAAAAATATCTAGAATCTCAGAATAACATCACCTCTACGCAGAGTCTGCCCTGCGTTGCATCTCAGCACTCGCTGTAGGAAGGTCTGGAAAGACACCCGCTCAGCTCTCCTTCGGTCTGTGGAAGCCAACAAACGCCTCGCTGACAGATGTAGGATTCCTGCTCCTGCATATAAGCCAGGTCAGTCTGTGTGGCTTTCCTCTAAAGACATTCCCTTGAAGTCAGGATCCAAGAAGTTAGCTCCTCATTTCTTAGGACCATTTGTCATTGAAAAGGTAATCAATCCCTCTGCTGTCAGGTTGAAGCTGCCCAATATCGTCTTCCTCAGTTTTTCTCTGGGGTTGAACTTGAGCTATGTTGGAGTAGATGGCATCTGCCTGGTTCTGCGAGAAGCAGATGCTGGCGTAGTGGACGTCATGGTGCGGCTCTGCTGGTTGTGTGTGTGCCGCAGCTAACATCTGGAGAGAGTCAACCCCTAACCCTAACCCTATCATGATCGAGAGGCCAAAAACATGTTTTGTGAGGCCACTGTGACCTTGACCTTCAACCACCAAAACCTCATCAGTTCATCTTTGAGTCCAAGTGATGAACATTTGTACCAAATTTGAAGAAACTCCCTCAAAGGGATCTTGAGATATTGCGTTCACAAGAATCAGACAACAAGACAACCTGAAAACAAGATGCCTGAGGTCACTGGGTGTCACCGGCACTGAGGCATAAAAATATCTAGAAACTCAGAATAACATCACCTCTATGCAGTGCAGAGACTAAAGTGACATCTTCAAGATAATTGTTTTGTCCAATCAATGATCAAAACTTCACAATTACTCAAAGTAATTTAAGAGAAATGCAGGAAAACCCCAAACATTAAGAAGCTGGAACCACGAGAAAGACTGGAACAATTATTCAAACACTTTTCATACAAACACGATATAACACAAAGTGCTTTCCTGTAAATGTAGATGTACCTGACACAGAAAGAAGGAAGATGACAAAGCAACTCGCTGCTTCTCTCAAACCCATCGTTGCTTCACACGTCTCTGTGGTGCAGCCACATCAGCAGCTAGATTCCACCCTTGAGAAACGATGTTTGTCAGCCAGTCACGATGACAGATAGAAATCATAGATCAGTTAAGACCTTGGCTTCCTTCCTCTTTACATCATTAACATGCACGAACGGACAAACACCAGTAAATCCCCTTGTTAAAATGAAGAAATGTTCTTTTATTTTGGAAATGATGCGTGAACTTATTAAAATATATTTCATGCAAATAACAGTGAGAGTAGTTCTGCAGCCTGACAGTGAATCTAACACTTTCTTTACTTTCTTGAGACTGGACTTAAAAAAACATGTTGAATTATTCTTTCTTTTAACCTCATGTTAGAAGTCAGTTCCTGTTTATTTACACCTCCAGTCCATATGAAGACTGGGTCATAACAATACATTGTAAAAGGTCATAATTATGCAAACTTACATTACTTTAGTGTTCTTTACTCATTTCTCACGAGGATTCAACTCATGTGAGTCAAACTTGTTTTGTCTGATACACGTGTAAAACTGTTCACTTGTGTAGACTGGACTTCATGAGCTCATGCACAGGTGCACGTGAGCAGTAGAGCGACACAGGAACCATCGACTGTTGGGTTAGATGGGCGGAGCCTCCCACTGTGCTCTGGTTGTGCGTTAACATGGAGTCGGAAGAATCAGAAGAATTAGTTCCCGACTGTGAAATTCACATGAACTCCACCTCAGCTCTGGAACTGATTGTTCTGATTAGTCTGATACTACATTAAAGCACAAGCAGAACGTGGAGAGAGATCGTTTTTGTTTAAAAACGCAGTCATATGGTTGTAGCCTGAGTAAACACAACTATTCAGTTAAATCAGACTAGCTGGTTTTACAACTTCACCTGCCGTTTTTAAGTTGGAAAAATCTGACACATTTTGTTCATACAGTTTTCAAATCAAATAAATAAGTAAATATGAAGTAAATTTATTTACTTACCTTTTTCAAGTTGGATCAACTTTGTGGTCTGGGTGTATTGTGAAAACTAAAAGTCAAAGTGTCACACATCCACAATGTCCCATGGCTGCTTTTTCATCAGTTAATAAAATCAGTCAGACAAATGTGAAATCCGTTTTTATTTAGAAAGTGCTTTAAAAAGTATTATAGACTGTTACTGTTCTTACAGTTGTGCTGTAACTTACAAAACAAGGTTTTCAATTACAACAGTCAGTCTATGACAGTGGTCAGTGCTCTCCACACTGATTGGACATTCATTCAGTTTAGACTTGTGTCCTGCACCTGAAGCTTAAAAGGACAAACTCTGATTATTGCCTTTACTGTATCAAGGTGGCCCCTCCTGGCCCCACCTGGCCCCCCTTAGCAGCTCCACTGCACTGAGGCCATTACTCCGCAGGTCAACAAGTGACTTTGATCCTCTGATGTTTTCTAATCATCACATTTAGAACTGAACTTTATAAAAACCTGCTGAATTCATATTTATGTTCCTGGATGAACGGGGCGTCGCTTCTTCTGCAACAAAGAAGTTAAAACACTGTGTTACGTCGGAATCTGTGGGAGGAACTCTTCTGTCTGCAGGGTGGTGTGTGTGTGTGTGTGTGTGTGTGTGTGTGTGTGTGTGTGTGTGTGTGTGTGTGTGTGTGTGTGTGTGTGTGTTCATCTCTGTCCCTCTTCACACAAACTGATAATCACATGTATTGTTCGGATTTTAATAATATAATT